>NC_092422.1:195697516-195915681 GCF_036169615.1 Heliangelus exortis
CTATCCTATCCAAACCCTTTTCTGTCTTCTTCCTCTCCACCAATACTTCTGGAAATGCTAATAAGGATTTGTTCCAGGATTTGCAAAGGTGGTTTGGTGCCTGCTCTCTGCAGACCATCTAAGAGTGGAAGGATTGTGGTGGCTCCTCCATCTGGTCCCTGAGTCAAGGTGTTGTTCTGCTGAACCATTTGAGATGAGTGGTTGGCATCATTGTTTGGTGAATGGCCCAGAACCATAGAACCTGCCATGTTGGAAGGGACCCATCAGGATCAGCAAGTCCAATTCCTGTCCCTGTGTTGTAGGGCACCCCCAGGATCCCACCATGTGCCTGGGAACATCATCCAAACACTTCTTGAACATCCCTGAGTCATTCTGTAAGGCTGAGCATGTATAGCTGGATGTGTAAAACTGCAGTATATGAATGAGCCACAGCAATAGTGATTTTTTAAAATTTTTTTTTAACAGTAGCCACCTTCTATCCTGTGCAGACTGGAAGCTCAGTCTAGGATTGCTCTAGGCTGTGGTTTTAGCCACCAGATGATGCCAGGTCACTGTGCTGTTTGGTGATAACAGCAGCAAATGGGTAACAGCTTCTGAATTACTCCAGTTAGTTCTGGGTCCCTCACTTCAAGATGAGGTGCTGGAGCAGGTCCAGAGGAGAGCAAGGAGGCTGTGAAGGGACTGGGGGGGAAAGTCTGATGAGGAAAGGCTGAGGGAGCTGGGATTGTTTATCCTGGAGAAGAGGACACTCAGGAGGGACCTTATCACTCTCTCCAGGTACCTGAAGTGAGGTTGTGGTCAGGTGGGGGTCAAGTTCTTCTCCCAGGCAACTCCTGACAGGAGGAGAGGGAATGGCCTGAAGCTGCTCCAGGGGAGGTTTAGGTTGGATATCAGGGAGCACTTCCTCATGGAGAGGGTGATGAGGCATTGGAATGGACTGCCCAGGGAAGTGGTGGAGTCTCCATCCCTTGGATTGTTTAAAGAGAGACTGGATGGGGCACTTTGCCATGGCCTGCCCAATATGGGGGTGTTTGTATAATCTGGACTTGATGATCTCAGAGGCCCTTCCCAGTGATTCTTGGTGGTTAAGGAGTGGGTACAAATCCAGTTCTGCTGCAGATCTTCTGTCCTGCTCTGGGGATAGCACTTCTGATGGGAAAACACAGCAAGCATGTGCTAGCTCCTAAGCTGCAGCAGTTAAATGTGATGGAGCCTGTCTGTCAGAGCTTAGAAGTGTCTAACATATGGATTTGGGAAGTGTTATCTTCACATTTTGTTTGGGTTACATGTGTACTTGAATTGCTCATTAAACGCCAGTGAACTTCATCAGAATTTCCCTGTTCTTAAGCATGTCATCAGTTGTTGCCTTATCACAAAATATTGAGGGCTTGATAAAGGGACATGAGTTACAATAATTGGGTGGTATGGAAGCCACTGGGACAGGTCAGGTGAGCTCCTCACTGAGGTACAGCTGTAGCATCTTCCATACAGGAGTAAAATCTTGATGACTGGTGCTGTTGATGAGACTCCCTATTTTGGCTTTCTGATCTTCCATATTTTAAAACCTGTCATGCAACTCATTTCATCATTCAAAATGGGTTTTTTTTTTTATATTCTGTTTGTATGGGCAACTCATTTTTTTATTGAGTTGAGAGTCTTATTTTCTTCTGGAGGAAAAGCAGGCAGTCTCCCTCCTTGTCTGCAGCTCTATCTGGGAACTTCAAATGGTCTTCAATACCATGGTACTGAAGTGTAATTACTGATGCTTTTATCTTTCCTGTATCCCCAGGGAGAACACATAAGACATGAGCATCTCTGATAGGAGAGATAGAGAGGGAAGATCCTCAGAAGTATTTAGGTGCCAGGCTTGAGCTGCTAACACCTTGTTTTCTGAAGCCCACAGAGAGTTTGGAGCTATAGGTGACCTCCCAGCTTGCACTCCACAAACCAGGATTTGAAATCACTCTTCTGCCTCTGATGTGCTTGTATTGCTGTCCCCAAAGTCTCTGGCATCTTCTGGAAACTGAGCAGAGGTTGTTTTGGTTTGCAGGTTACTCCTGGAGCTGCTGGAGCTTCTCTTTGACAAGTTCAATGCTGTGGCTGCTGCTCACTCTGTTGTCCTGGGACATCTTCAGCAAACAGTGGCTTCTCCTTGCAGCCAGTATGATGGTGACATCAAGCTCTATGACATGGTTGATGTCTGGGTGAAGATCCAAGATGTCTTGCAGGTAAGATTTTCAGGGGAGCTGATTTTCAGCTGGAAATAACTTCTACAAGCAGAGTACCAGAGAAAAGCTGTCATACTCCAGAGAGAGCTGTACTGGAACTTGTCTAGATTTTTGGTAAGTGGCCACATTTATAACAGACTGTTAAACTCCAGAGAGCTTAAATATCAGCAAAAGAATAAATTGTCTGTGGATTCATCCTTATGGTGCATGGAAATGTTGATTCCTTTTGCCTACCAAGTGATGTCTCAGAAGCTTTCAAACAGTGACATTTTTGTTCTGTGTTACCATGTCATGCCTGTCTTATGAAGTGTCACAGCTCTAATCACTTGTCTTCCCTTGTCATCATGACTTGGTTGTAGTCAGTTGAGACACTTGCTGCTGGCATGTTTTCAGGGAATTCTTATTTCATTCTTATTCTTAACTGTAGCATTCTAAAGCTGTACCTTGCTTAGGCTTTATTCTGGTACCACAGTTATCACCTCAGTATCTGAGCCTCAGAAGCAGCAGAGCTATCATCTGTCACATGTCTGCTTCCTCATCCTTGCTGTGGGGCTAACACATGCACATTAGAACTTTATTTATTTTGGAATTGCCTTTATATACACCTCACCTGGTATTTGATTGAGGAAGTCAAAGGAATGAGCCTGGCATTATTTACAAGAGGTGGCTTGATTTATGATGGTCATTCCATCCCTGGCCTGTTCATGAAAAATGCTCTCTGCCTCCTACTCTAATACAGTTTTTCATTGTAGGGCACAAGTCTATTTAGCTGTTGCTCTAAAGGTTTGTTTGAATGGTGCACACAGGATTTTCTTCACACAATTACAACCAGCTGTGTGCAAGGTATGAATTTAGAGACTACTTGGATGTGGTAGAGGTAAGGTGTGGGCTCTTGGTCACATGCACTGACTGCTTACCCTTTGGTTGTCTTTCTAAAGGACTTAGTGTTTATATTAAATGTTGGTGAGTTTGCTCCATGATACCAATTCTCACCTCATTTCAATATTGTTCCTGCAAAAATATGGTTTGGAATATCCAGACAGAGCTTAAGGGTGGATTTTTCTAAGCAAAAGAAAGTCATGGAAGGATAGGATGTGAGGACATGAGGAAAGGGCTTGACATGAAGTATCTGCAGCCATCTTATCATCATCTGTAAGGATTTTAAAAACTCTTAAGAGCTTTGAGTTAGCTCTGAAGGTTTGTTTGAATGGTGCACACAGGGTTTTTTCTTCACACAATTACAACCAGCTGTGTGCAAGGTGTGAATTTAGAGACTACTTGGATGTGGTAAAGGTAAGGTGTGGGCTCTTGGTCACATCCACTGTCTTCTTACTGTTTGGTTGTCTTTCTAAAGGACTTAGTGTTTATATTAAATCTTGGTGAGTTTGCTCCATGATACCAATTCTCACCTCCCTTCAATATTGTTCCTGCAAAAATATGGTTTGGAATATCCAGACAAAGCTTAAAGATGGATTTTCTAAACAAAAGGAAGTCATAGAAGGATAAAACGTGAGGACATGAGGAAAGGGCTTGACATGAAGTGCCTGCAGCCATCTTGTCATCATCTGTAAGGTTTTTAAAAACTCTTAAGAGCTTTGAGTTTGCTCTAAAGGTTTGTTTGAATGGTGCACACAAGTTTTTTTCTTCACACAATTACAACCAGCTGTGTGCAAGGTGTGGATTTAGAAACTACTTGGATGTGGTAAAGGTAAGGTGTGGGCTCTTGGTCACATGCACTGTCTGCTTACCCTTTGGTTGTCTTTCTAAAGGACTTAGTATTTATATTAAATCTTGGTGAGTTTGCTCCATGATACCAGTTCTCACCTCATTTCAGTATTGTTCCTGCAAAAATATGGTTTGGAATATCCAGACAGAGCCTGAGGGTGGATTTTTCTAAGCAAAAGGAAGTCATGGAAGGATAAAATGTGAGGACATGAGGAAAGGGCTTGACATGAAGTATCTGCAGCCATCTTATCATCATCTGTAAGGTTTTTAAAAACTCTTAAGAGCTTTGAGTTTGCTCTAAAGGTTTGTTTGAATGGTGCACACAAGTTTTTTTCTTCACACAATTACAACCAGCTGTGTGCAAGGTGTGGATTTAGAAACTACTTGGATGTGGTAAAGGTAAGGTGTGGGCTCTTGGTCACATCCACTGTCTCCTTACCCTTTGGTTGTCTTTCTAAAGGACTTAGTATTTATATTAAATCTTGGTGAGTTTGCTCCATGATACCAATTCTCACCTCCCTTCAATATTGTTCCTGCAAAAATATGGTTTGGAATATCCAGACAAAGCTTAAGGGTGGATTTTCTAAGCAAAAGGAAGTCATAGAAGGATAAAATGTGAGGACATGAGGAAAGGGCTTGACATGAAGTATCTGCAGCCATCTTATCATCATCTATAAGGTCTTTAAAAACTCTTGTAAGAGCTCTGAGTTCTGAAGGCTTTGCTCCAGGAGGACAAAGCCTTGATACTGAGTCCTCCAAGACTTTCTTCAATGAAGCAGAAAGACAAAGCTGGTAATTCCCCTTTACCCACTGAAAGTTTGTGGTAGCTTCATTGCTTTTGAGTGGTTAAAATTGGGAGTGAGTTATAGTACTGGCTGTTCCCAAACAGCTGATAGAACATCTACAGAGAAGCAGGCAGAGGAGTTTGCATTCAGAGAGTGAAAGTGCTTTCCATGCTGGGGAGAAAATATTTGACCAAGCCTTCTTTAAAATGAGTGTCAAGAAAAATATAACAACCCACTTATAAAGGTTTTGTTGCTATTGGCCTGACAGCACCTGTGTCAGAGGCCATGAGAAAAGCTTCCAAAAGAGCTTTTATAATGCATAAAAGCAGCACTTTAACATCCATAAATGCTTGCTGGTTAGGGTAGGAGATGAGCATTGACTGACACAGAAAGGAGGAAAGATTTTGTTCAAAATCTTGTGGGGTTTTTGTACATTACTTTCACAGGAGTGAATTCATTTTCTTAACCTTACCTTTGAGGCTAAGACTAAACTATTTCTATCCTGTTTTTCTCAATAGGGATTTTTTTTTTTTCTTGAGAGGAGATCTTCCATTTGCAGCAGAGGGAACATGAACTGTTTGAAGGGTTTTAAATGTGCCTGGATGGAAATTTGCAAGGAAGTGTGTTTGAGGCAGGGTGGATCAGGGAAAGGATGCAATTCCTGCAGGTTGTGATGTGTGCAACTTATTCTACAACATCAAGTGACTGCAATTCCCATGGATAATCTTTTGACCACGTATGTTGTGCATCTCTGCATGTGGAACACATCACAGCAAGGCTCTCTCTTGATATTTCTGGACTAAAGTAATAATGTGCTCTCCTGGTGTGCTGCAAATTGTCCTTTTGTGGGAAATGAGTGAGTTGTTTGCAATCCAGCTTGTTTTTGTAGCTGGATTTCTGAATGGTTCCTAATAACTGCACCAAGCACTCTGCTATAACATTAGATTGGTGGCACAGTGTTGTGCAATGTTTAGATGCAGATATTACATGTTTTTTGTCATTCTCTGAGAATGGAAGGATAATATTGAACTTGTCAGGAGGAAGGCAGAGTGACCTTTTGCAGTTGGGCACCAGAATGCTAGAGAACAAACAAAAAAAATCAGTTTGTCAAGATATTAGAGCAGCCTTGTTCAGGAAAACACAGTTTGAAGTTATTTACTTGTCCTGGAGTCAGCTTAGCCTGTAGTCACATTACTGTACCAACAGGAGAGATTATTTCCAACTTGTTAAAATGTTAACTTGGCATTTTGTGCATGGAGCTAATTTAGCTCTTCAGTGGAGGAGTGGGTGGAATATCCTTCCAAAGAGTGTAATTACTGTAGGACCAAGTACTCAGCTGGAGAGTGCTGTGAGCTGTTTACAACAGGAGTTAGTGATGTACTGAGATGAGTAATTTTACTTTTTTGTTCCACAGCCAATCTTAGCCCAGATAAAGGCTTTTCTGTCTATTCTGCTCTGTTCTATTAGTGTTGAGGGACTGACAGCAGGCAGATGTGTTAGGGCTGTCACTCATACTTGGTGTGATGGTTCCTCCTTGCTGCTGTCTGTAGCACAGAACTTTTAACAGGTAATTCACCTTTTTTTTTAACAGTGTCTTTTGATACTATGGTGAGAGAGATGTCCCTGCTGAATACCCATGTTCATTTGGCTCCTTCAGAAATATCACCTTCACAGTCAGAGGATGATCACCCTGTCAGCTGTTTTGTCTTGGTGCAAGTACCCTGCTGCTTGAGAAAATACCACAGAAATCTCCATGTGTGCTCAGGATCCTGTTATCAGCTTAGGATGGTGCTATTTGCCTCCAAGGAAGGAAGCTGCTCTCCTTCTAAAGCAGTAGCATTTGTAGCTGCCAGATCTCAGTTTTTTTGAGGCTGGTCTAGATCTATTTTCTTGCTTCCAAAGAAGAGGGGGGAAAAACTGCACACATGCTCTGGGACATAGGTTGTCTCTTCAGGTTGCATGGTGGTCTGTCTGCTGAGAAAGGCACTGACAATTATCCCTTTCCTTTTTAGGGGTCTGCTGTCTGATGCTTTTGAGTGTTTTCCAGAAATGGTGTGATTTAGCAGCCTAAAGGTTGTTGAAACATCAGAAGGAAATGGGAGCAAGAGAAATTGAAGCCTGCTCTCTGCCCACACTCTCCTGTTTTGCTACTGCAAAGCTGGAGATACCAGGAATTGCTGATGGAAAAAGCCCCTGGCTTGCCATGTGATGCTCCCCTGTCCAGGGGCTGTGACAAACCTTTAGAAAAAGGAATAGTGCTCAAGTGCAAGATTTGAGCAGGGAGATGAAGTGGTTTTGCAGCACACAGCTAGGTCTCGTGGCCAGAAATGTGAGTGATCTCTCTGAAAAAGCTCCACTTGAACTGCATTTCCTATGCTGTACTTCTCTGGGAGTCCTGTTAGAGCACTTGGAGGTATCCTTCATGGCTGTGCTGCTGTAAGCTGAGCCACTCAGTGATTTTGTAAATGAATTAATGGAAAAAATTATTGGTTCTCTTAGGCACAAAGGTAAGCAGGGGAGAGAAAGTGGAGTTCAGCAGTCTTAGTATTCATTTTCCCTACTATAACCTCATGGAAAAGGTGCAGAGGATTCAACTCCTTATCAGTGACTGCAGATCTAAGTCAGCTGGGCTGTGATATTATTTCTTCTTCTGGCAGTGTTGCTTATTTTCTCAACAGCAGTCTTAATTTGAGTGAGATGAATTGCTACCTGCTTTTTGCTGGCTGCATTTTCTGCTTGCCCAGGTTCTTGATCTGTGCCAGTGTTGGCAGAGGAGGGAATGAACTGCAGGGATGGAAAGTGGAGGCTTTATCCTGGCAACTGCAGCTTTTGTCAGCCTAAGGTGCTCTGTGGAGTTGAACCTCAAGGTACCCAATGTTAAGAGCAGGAGCTTGGGAATGACATCCTGGTGTGAAATCTGAATCTCTCTGTGATGTTGACTCTTCAGTGAAGTGTGTCCTGGAAAAAGGGAGCCAAATTTCTCTTTGAACCTTTGCATTTCAAGGATAAATGAACTGTTTGTGACACACTTAATACTTAGAAAGTAAAATCAGGTTCTTGGGTAAGAGGTGTTAGTGTTAATGTGCCATAAGCACTGGTTGAAATGTCAAAGCAATATTTGAAATTCCTGTTGCATTTGGGAAGTTCACCAGGTAATATTTTGAACCTAAAGTAGCTTGGTTTTTTTTTTTCCTTTTCAGAAATTTAATGATTTTGTTGTTGCTTTCCTCAAAATAATGTGCCTGATAGTATTTCTGATTACTTTAAAGTGGTCTTAAATCTGTGAAACTGATGCCCTGGGACTCCTTACTGCTTTGTCTCATTAATGCTTGTGTCTCATTGAGCCAGGAGGACCATGAGCATCAGAGATTTGTCTGGAGCTTGTGAGAAAGTTGGGTACATAAAGAATGTAGAGATAAAATTTTACTTTCCAGAATGCTGCTATTTAAATATGGAATTTAGATAATTAGACTGGGGTACTTGGAACTTCTTTCTCCTGTTTCTTTTTTTGAAGGAAATTCAGAGCATGGATTAAATAATCCAGCTCAGGATTTTGTTGATTATTTTGAGCTGATTTTGCAGCTGATTTTTGGTCTTACCAAGAGGGTGTGTTACATCCTGCCTCCTCTCTCTGTTTAAATGTTTTCTAGATCTGCTCCACCTTAGCTAATAATTCATCTTCTATTTTGAAACAGAGTAATTTGGAAACTTTCTTAAGCGTTGAAGATGACACCCTTGGAATTGGAGATGGTGGCAATTGTCTTGATAAAGGTGAAAAAGTGTCAGCAAATGCAGAGAGATTTCTTAGCAATAAGATTGATTAGGCAGCTAGAAGGGCAAAGAGAAGATAGCAATGGCATTCTGTCCTTTGAAAAACAAATATGAAAGAAGAAATGCCCTAAATTGATGTGGTTTTCATCTGAACTGAATGGTTCTGGCTGAAGTGTGTTCAAAACTAACAGGATTGCTTTGGTAACAGGTACCTGGAAGAGGTCCAGTGCTGAGCTGGCTACAAACATTGGATTATTGTCTTTCCCAGGAATGGTCCTTGTTACCTGACCTGTGCTACATTAGCATGGTGACACAGCAGAATTTTGTGTTGGATACAACTGCATTAACAGCTTTTGTTTTGAGAGTCATCTTGATCCCCAGAGCTGTTGATCCAAAGTATTTCATAAACACCAACATTTACTCTAAAGTTCAAACAGATAAAGCCCTGCATAAAAATGAATCATCTGAGCAGTGTACAGTCACTTGTGCAGTTTATTGCAGAAGAGGTCACTGAGCTTACAGCTGGGGAGATTTTCAAAATGATGAGGCCATTTGATGAAATGTTTGCAGGTATCTGAGCAAGGAAAAGTCACCCTTTTGTCTCCATGCTGTAGAGCATCAAGCTGCTCTGTATTTAAAGGGCTGCTCATTTCAGGTGGGTTTTATTTTAATAATTGAACAGAGTTATAAAGTTATAATTTAAAAGAGATATTGGAGTCTATCCCAGAATACTTAGGTAAAGCCACATGAGTTAAAAGCATATACTTCAACTTTCTTCTGAAGGAAGAAGGTGCACAAATTCTTCTAAAGCAGCCCATCAGTAAATAATAAAAATAAAAATAAAAATGTTTAGCCTAGTTGTGAAAGTAGAAGTCAGCTCTGCAAGGTGTTAGGCTGAGAGAAAGTCTGTTACACAGAATGGGGGAATAACATGTTCCCTACTTCAGTATTTGGCAGTTGGAATGAAACCTGTCTGTTTTGAATCCTGGGCCATTGTCAAATGCTTTTTAATTTACACAGCTTGGTAGCACAGAATTTTTTGCAGCCTTTATGACAGTGATGTCACTTGGAAGCCTTCCTTTTGTCACCTTCAGGTTTGCTGAGAAGGGCTGAGAAGGTTGTGAAGTGGCCATCACACCTGAAGTTGAAGCCTGAAATTGCCAACAGGTATAGGGGTTTTCTAAACAAAGTGTACAGAATTTCCAGCCTGTTTTGTTAGCTTTCACCTTCTTCAAACTGTTAATTAGTGGAATGATGGAGAAGAAAGGCAGATTTGGCTGCAGATATATGCAATATCTTTCCTTTTAACCACTTCCCTAAATTCTTGAACAGTTTCGTTAGGTCTAATTTGATTTTTTTTTTATTTTTTTTCTGGTTACTATGAGTGTCTCCTGCACTTCATTCCTGCTGTCAGGTAGAATTAGGAGAGACTACAAGTTGTTCTCCAGCATTTGTAGGCATGTTTTATGGGACTATAAAGCCATGGCTCTCTTGATGTTCTGAGCTTATTCACATTTAGTCCCTGTGTGACTGGCTTTAAAGGCAGCGATTTGAGCTCTTTACTAGCATCATAAAAATATCTGAACAGGAAAAGGCCAAACACTCACAGTGTCCTCACTGCAAGGAGTCTCATCTGACAGCAGTGCATGAGGGATTCATGCAGGCAAATTCCTCCTAATGTTTGAGAGCTGCTGCTATCTGAGGGAAATGTTTGGAAACTGTTTTGCCTAAAAGCCTTTTCTGCTCCCGTGCTGTGTGCTTGTTCTGTTTACCACGTGTGATATTTACAGAGCTGTAACCTGGAATCTTTGCTTTTTCTGAAATTTAGCAGCTCTTGCTTTCTTGATAAGAAATTTTTTTTGGGGGGGGGCTGTATGGTTTTTTTTTCAGTCATAATTTGTGCTGTAGGAATCTGCAAAATTGTATTAGCAGAGAATAGACTGAGTGGGAGGTGTCCATGCCATGGCAGAGGGGTTGAAATGAGATGATCTGTAAGATCCCTTCCAAGCCAAACCTTGGAGACTTTTTCATCTAGACCAACTACCTGTCCAATTAAGGGCTGACCAAAGATTAAAACATTTTATTAAGGGCATTGTCCTAATGCCTCTTAAGCATTGCCATGCTTGGGGACATTGACCACCTCTCTAGGAAGCCTGTTCCAGTGTTTACCACCCTCTCAATGAAGAAATGCTTCCTGTTGTCCAGACTAAACCTCCTCTGATGCAGCTTTGAGCCATTTCTCTATGTCCTGGATCACAGGGAGAAGAGCTCAGCACCTCTGTTCTTCCCCTCCTCAGGAAGCTGTTGAGAGCAATGAGGTTGCCCCTCAGCATCATTTTTCTCCAGATAAACAAACCCAGAGTCCTCAGCTGCTCCTCACAGCACATTCCAGCCCTTCCACCAGCTTTGTTGCCCTTCTCTGGGTGCATCCAATGACCTTTACATCCTCTTTAAAGGATGGAAGTACTGGAGGTGAGGTTGCATTAGTATTGAGCACACTTTTGCCTGGCTGGTTATGCTGTGCTTGCACCCCATAATGCAGTTTGCCCTCTTTGCTGCCAGGGCATAATACTGACTTGTGCTGTTGCAAAAATCCTTTCTAAAATTTCTCTTTCCATTATGTTCCTTTCCTTGGTTTTTCCTCATAACCAGGCAGGCTTGCAGGTGAGCCCCTAATGATGAACTCTTTGGACTGTGTCAGAAAACTCAGTTTTGCTCAGATAGAAACTGTCAGAATTACATCTTCTATGTTCAGAAAGGGGCTGCAAGGATATGAATTTCTTCTTTTCTTTCCTCCTTCCTTCTCCAAGCTATGCTGCTGGCCTCTTGCTGCTCTCCATTCACACACATGCATCCCATTTCAGCTCTCCCCTCATCTTTGTTCCTCCTTTCCCTTCCTTCCCCCATACCACACCCTCTCCAGGGGCTGAGCTAGAAGAGAAGGGGCAGCATTCATGGAGATGGATATCCCAGAACCACAAAATAGTTTGGGTTGCAAAGGTCATCTGGTCCAAACCCTCTGCAGTGAGCAGGGACATCTTCAACTCCATCAGGTTGCTCAGAGCCTTGTCCAACCTAACCTTGAATATTTCAAGGATGGGGCTTCTACCACCTCACTGGGACACCTGCACCAGTGATTCACCACATCCATGGTAAGAAATGTCTTCCTTACATCTAGTCTGACTCTCCCTTCTTTTTGTTTAAAACCATTATTATCCCTTGCCCTGTTACTAAGGGCCTTGCTTAAGAACCAATGCTGTAGGTGGAACAGCAGCAGCTCCTTGTTGCTTGCAAAGGCAACTGTGTCCTGGTTTTGGCCAGGATAAAGGGGATTTTCTGTCTTGTGCTTTTGCTTTCAGCTCAGTCTCTTGTCAGGAGCTGCACTTGCTGAAATTCACAGCAAGTTTCTCAGGCAGTGGCTGCTGCTGGGACTGAGCCCACTCCATGGTTATAGTTACTGCTGGAGAATGGGCTGCAGAGCCAAGGACACTGCTCAGCTCTGAGGAACATTTTGCCCTCCAGAAGGAGAAAAGGAGTCAAGAGGTCCCACCTGAAACCCTCCTGTGGGGAGGAACAGACAAGAGAAATGACCAGAATTGACCAAACAGAGGATTCCATCCCATCCACCTCATCCTCAGGAGAAATTGGAGGGATCCCCAGGCTCAAAGCCCTTCCTGCTTCCCCTTCTTCCCCTCTGCCTCTTTGCTTCAGCATCCTGGGAGGATTCCATCCCTTCCTCTGCCTCTGCTCCTGATCCATCCCAGCCTGAATCTGTGTGTTCCTGCCTCCAGCTCCCAACTGCTCCTGAGCCCAGGATTCCAGCCTGGACTTTCCCAGGGCTGCCCTGCAGCCTCAGTGGGGATGGGAGAGTTCTTGGGGGAAAGGGGGGAGGAACCTAGGATCGATTTTCCTGTAGATTTGTACAGATTTAGTCATTTTTCCTATTTCTCATTCCTGTTCCATTCAAGCTGTGTAGTTTAGTTCCCAACCCATCAGTCTCTCTCCCTTATTCTCTCTCCTTTCTTTATCAGGGAGGAGAGAGAGAGTAATAGACAGCATCTGGCACTCAGTTTAATTTCCAGGCCAGTGTTAAACAAACTGAAAGTCTGGGCATATAGACTTGGAATTTGTTGCTCTTGAAGTCTGGGTACCTACACTTGGAATCTGTTGCTGTTGGAGCTCTGGACACATAGGCACCACTTTGGAATGTGTTGTGTACCACTAGTACTGTACATAAAACATTGCAGGAACATCTTAATTCACACCTTGTGTCTCATCATCAAAGTGACTCAGTCAACTCATCTCACCAGGGTGATGCCATTCTCTGTTTTACACATGGGAGGAGATAATCTTTGAATGAGTGAAAGAAACTGAAAGGTTTGGAAGTATTTATGTTGGTTTTGTTGTGCCTGGCTAAAGGAAGGAATAGTTTTTGTTCTTAGTAAAAGTTTGAGACTTTGTGTGTTCTTCTTGCACCACTGGAGTCAAGACATGAATATGCAAAGCACCCAGCAGAAACAGGAGATGAACATTGTGCTGATGATCTGCAGGCTTCAACATTTTGTTTATTTTGTGCTTTTTTTATGGCTGCACTGACCAGCTGCCTTTTGAAGTGATTTCATTTAGGAAGATGCAAATAACTCTGTGATTTTGAGTAACACACCAGGTTTATAGATGCATAAGTGTTTCAATAGGTGGTACAAACTCTGATTGTAGCTGAGACTTGAGTCTGAAGTGGTTGGACTGTGATGTCTGGGGGAATATATGTGACTGGCAGGGCATGGTGAGAAGGTGTTTAAACCTTGACATTCTTTATTAATTCCTTAGTTCACATGTGCTCTTAAGCAGTTCCTGCTGTGCCAGGCTTTCACCAAGTTTGACCCAAAGTACCCAAAGAGTGCAGTCTCAGCTTTGATGGATGTTGTGCAAATGGATTTGTACAAACCACCAGCAAGTGGCTGCTGATTCACCTGGGCTGAGAGGGGCTGAAGAGCTCAAATCCTGAGTGCTTTGCAGGAAATGACAAACTCCCAACTTCTGTTGGGAGGTTGTTGGGAACAAACAACCTCCCCTCCACCCCCAAATCCTTCTGTTCTGCTCAGCAGTGTTCTGCTAATGGCATTGTAAGGCAGCTTTTTCTGTTTGTTTTTTGACATCTAAACATATATTGGAAAAAAAAAATAAAAAAATCCCCATTGACTTGTCAGACATCAACTTGTGAGAAGCTGCTTTCTCTCTTCTGGTGGCTGAAATGGAAAAACCTGAACAGTACTTCAGGCTTCTGCCTTGCTGCTCTGTGGGAAATGCTGCTGTCATGTGCTTCAAGAGGGCCACCATGGCACAGACAGACTTTGATTTTTGTTTCTCTATTACAAGTCTTCTGATTTCATTTTGCTTTTTAAATGACTTTTAAAAAACTTGTAAATGCTTTTAAAAAAAACTTTAAAAAATCTGAGCTAAGATCAAAGTTTTATTTTATGTCATATTCTTAAGCTAGGGGTTATTTGGTTAGTTTTGTTTTAGACTCTTTAGAGAAGTTTTACTGCTCACTAACTGGTTTTAGCTCAATTAAGTAAATGTATGATGTGCAGCCACAACTTCTTGGACAACCTGTGCCAGGCTCTCACCACCCTCAAATTAAAGAATTTTAAAAATTAGGGGGTGCATTGATGGGCTTGGGGACTTTCAGTGACACCAACCCTGCCCTGGTGGCTGACCCAATGTTGGATCCAGGACTGATGTTTTTCTGTTATCTGTCATTTCTTCTACTCTCTTGCTTTCTCTTTCCTACAACTATGAAGTAACCACAATTTTTCCCAGGTTATGCAGCATTAGCACCCACATACTGTGGGGTTTTGTGATCTAAATAATCAGATTTTGTGATTCATAGAATGGGTTGGGTTGGAAGGGACCTCAAAGCTCATTCAGTCCCAACCCCTGCATGGGCAGGGACACCTCCCACCAGCCCAGGGGGCTCCAAGCCCCATCCAACCTGACCTGAGACACTGCCAGGGATGGGGCAGCCACAACTTCCTTGGACAACCTGGGCCAGGCTCTCCCCACCCTCAAATTCCAGAATTTCCTCCCCATCTCCAACCTCAATCTCCCCTTTCTCTCCAGGTTTTAGCCCATTTCCCTTGTCCTCTCCCTACCCCCCCGTGTCCAAAGCCCTCCCCCAGCTTTCTTGTAACCCCTTCAGATATTGGAAGGTTGCTCTAAGGTCACCTCAGAGAGGTGATTGGTCCCTTTTGTCATTTCCAATGTCAGAAATCAGGTTTCTAGTGTGAAATAAGCACTTCTCTACCTTATCAGGTGTGGCACTGATTTCAGTGATCATTTAATGGGTATTTCCCTAACCACAAAGCACATCTTAGGTGCTTTGACTGGCCAAGAGCCTGCAGCAGGTAATGGAACTTCATGCAGGGATTTACATAAATTCTAAGGAAGTGTACAGCATGTCTCTGCAAACCACTTTTCCTTGGCAGGCTGCACCCTGTGAACTCCCAACCCATATGCCTTCACCAAACATCCCCACAAGAACTGGATTTAGAGACACCAGGAGAAGATCAGTGTGAAAATAGCAGAAGAGCTCAAATCCTGACCCTGTGGAAGCAGGAAAAGGGAATTGATTTTAGTCAGTATTGTTCATTTCAAGGCACATAATTATTTTAATTCTCAGTTTGCCCTGCGTTGAACAGTCTGGTGCACTGGAGCAAATGCAGAATGGGAAAAGCACACCTGATAATTTCCTGATGTCAGTGGATCCACAGGTTTGGAAGTGTCCTGGTTTGGGCCAGGATAAAGGGGATTTTCTGTCTTGTGCTTTTGCTTTCAGCTCAGTCTCTTGTCAGGAGCTGCACTTGCTGAAATTCACAGCAAGTTTCTCAGGCAGTGGCTGCTGCTGGGACTGAGCCCACTCCATGGTTATAGTTACTGCTGGAGAATGGGCTGCAGAGCCAAGGACACTGCTCAGCTCTGAGGAACATTTTGCCCTCCAAAAGGAGAAAAGGAGTCAAGAGGTCCCACCTGAAACCCTCCTGTGGGGAGGAACAGACAAGAGAAATGACCAGAATTGACCAAACAGAGGATTCCATCCCATCCACCTCATCCTCAGGAGAAATTGGAGGGATCCCCAGGCTCAAAGCCCTTCCTGCTTCCCCTTCTTCCCCTCTCCCTCTTTGCTTCAGCATCCTGGGAGGATTCCATCCCTTCCTCTGCCTCTGCTCCTGATCCATCCCAGCCTGAATCTGTGTGTTCCTGCCTCCAGCTCCCAACTGCTCCTGAGCCCACGATTCCAGCCTGGACTTTCCCAGGGCTGCCCTGCAGCCTCAGTGGGGATGGGAGAGTTCTTGGGGGAAAGGGGGGAGGAACCTGGGATCCATTTTCCTGTAGAATTGTATAGATTTAGTAATTTTTCCTGTTTCTCATTCCTGTTCCATTCAAGCTGTGTAGTTTAGTTCCCAACCCATCAGTCTCTCTCCCTTATTCTCTCTCCTTTCTTTATCAGGGAGGGGAGAGGGATTAATAGGGAGCATCTGGTACTCAGTTTAATTGCCGGGCCAGTGTTAAACCCTGACAGGAAGGCACCACCCAGCCCCCCCCCCCCCCTCCCAAACCCCCTGTGGGTTTTCCATTTTAATAGTGAAATTTTAATAGTGAAATATACATCAAGAATTAATTTTGAAAATTTTCAAAAGCTCTCCTCCAGGAACCATTAAATAGAAAGATGAGCATCTTCTAGAACAGCTCCATTTCCCCCGAAGTAATAAAACCAGTAGTGATGCCTCTTCATGTTTGTGGCCATTGTCTTCTGGCAAATACCTTGAGTCTTTGAGGAACAATCTGAAAGCATTTTGTTTTCACAAGATCTGCATTTCATATTTTTAATCTTTACCTTCCCTCCTTTCTCAGTGTTCCCCTTGCCTTGATGTGCAAGCTTGAGAGCTGGTGAATCCTCCCTTGATTTCATCTGCAGGTTTATCCTCCTCCAACTTCCACCTGGGGCTTCTAGGCTTGACAAGAATGCTCTTCACTGGCATGGTAACAAATTAATTTGTCATATTTATAGTTGATCAGTCAATGATCCAAGTTGGTGAGGCTGAATATTGAAGCTTCTGATATTATACAACAAATAAGAGTGACAGGAGCCCACCATAAGCTGCTGGGAGCTGCTGGTTTGGAGACAAACCCTTTTTTCCTTATTCTTCAAAGATGTCTCCAGTACAACCCTATAATTATCTTCAGAAATGGTAGTTGTGAAGATCCACTTGAACAGAAAGGATATGTATCTATCAAAATACAGAATATATTTGCAAACCAAGCAGCTTTGTTCTAGAATCAATGTGTGAATTGTTGCTTGTAAGCAAACAGCTGGGAAAGACACTAACTTTGTCCATGCTAGAAACCATCAAAACCCATTTTCACCTGAAAAAAAGGGGTGATGAGGGCATTAATTAATGAAATGTGACCTCAATACAGTCATTCTACTCTTAGTGTATAATTTAAGGCCTTCTAGGGTTCTTTGGGGTCCTTATGTACTGGAAAAGGCCCAAGAAATGTGTAACTGTTGTATTCCTGGTGAAGGTGAGAGCTGGAAATTGATTAATATATTAATAAAATGTGCTGCACTGTTAATTCATTCTTGCCAGTAATAAAACCTGGACTCCCTTTGATTTGCATTTCCTTAACAACACATCAAAGAGTAGCACTAGGAGAAGAGAATAAAAATATCTGTGTGCTTAGCTCAGATGTTGTGCTTTTGAGTGATGTGGTTCTGGTGCTTTTTATTTGCATTACCTTTCATTTTTGGTATTACAGTACAACTGATCACTTTCTACCATGTTTTCTGTGGGTGAAATGTTGTCTCCCAAAGGTTTTTGGGTGGGAAATTTGGTGGTGGTGACTACTCTCCTGACTTTAATAGAGGCTGAGGGGCCTTGTGAAGTGCTATAAAAATAACTCTCAACTGTGCTCAACTCACTACTTGTTTTTCTGAAGTTTTTACTGAGACATCCTATGAATTCCTGTAATGGATGGGGTTGTTCCAAAAGAGCCAAAGGCATTTAGGATCTGACTCCCTTGGCAATCCATTGAGACTTGGGCAACTAATTACTTTAGATTCTTTTGAAAATCCCAGATCTAATTTTGCATTAGAACATGATTTTAGAAGAGGGGTAAACCTTCAAGAAAAATAATGCTTTCTGTAACTTTCTATTTCTTTTAATAGGCAGGGGAGGTGTTTGCCTGGCCTTACTGATGGCTGAGTCTCCTTTTTGTTGAAAATCTTTTGGAAAAAGCTTGGAGCAGGAGGTCAGACAAAAGGATGGAGGAGGAGGGGCTGCTTGCTGTCTTTTCCAAGGGCTGACCTCTGGCCTTGTGCAATACCCAGGATCAAAGTGCAGACAAGACTCTTGTCTGCTACTTGGTAGATTCATTCTGATTGCAGCAAGGTTAATTGTGTCATTAATTTTCTCTCCAAGGCTTAAGCAGTTGCAATTTGTTGCATATGACAAGGAGAATAATCTAAATCAGTTACACCTCCCAGCAGGTCAGTAAATAGATAAATCAGAGTAGTCCCTTAAGCATAATATCAAAAATCTTTCCCTTTTTACTCACAAAGGACAGTGAAATAAACCAGTAGATTTACACATTATGAGCTAGGACACCATAAAAGGATGATCTCATTTTATGACAATGATTTGGTGCTTTATTCCCTTGCTGTTTCATCAGTCAGATGCCTGGTGTCTTGGAAACACCACACTTCCCAGCCTCCTTACCTGCTGAAGGTACAAATGATTGCACCTTTGGATTGTCCTCTCATGCTGACATCTCTTGATAACTTCACAGAATCATAAAATGGCTGAGGTGGGAAGGGAGCTCAGAGCTCCTCTCCTCCAAGCTCCATGCCCAGGGACACCTCTCATCCAGCCCAGGTTGCTCCAAGCCTCATCCAACCTGGCCTTGAACACCTCCAGGGAGGGGGCAGCCACAACTTCTCTGGGCAATCTGTTCCAGAGTCTCAGCACCCTCCTCCTGAAGAACTTCTTCCTAAGCTCCAGGCTGAACCTCTTCTCCTGCACTTTCAAACCATTTCCCCTTCTCCTAGCACTGGACACTCTTCTGAAAAGTCCCTCTGCAGCCTTCCTGGAGGTTCCCTTCAGGGATTGGGGGGCAGCTCTAAGGTCCCCCTGGAGTCTCAACAATCCCAGCTCCTCAGCCTCTCCTCATGGCAGAGCTGCTCCAGCCCCTGGATCATCTTTGTGGCCCTGAATAATTTGCCTTAATTCATGATGTCTGTTCTTTAGAGCCCATCTTGGTCCTAATGCAGGAGGACTCAGTACCAAAGATCTGTGGACGTGATGACTGCAGTGGAAAGTTCTGAAAACTTCTGTGACCTCTCCATAGGAGTGCTGCCAATATCTCCCTGTTAGGATGTACAAATCCTTGCATTTACTAGAAGTTGAACTCTAGTCAGGTCTTTCAGGGTGTTTGTGGGTGGGATGTCAGGCATGCAATTCAACTCCTGCAATTCCATCCATGGAAAGCAGAAGCATTTGTGTTTTGAAGACTCCTCCTCTGCTCTGCCCTGGTGAGGCCACAGCTGGAACACTGCATCCAGTGCTGGGCTCCCCAGTTCAAGAGAGACTGGGATCTACTGGAGAGAGTCCAGAGGAGGGTGACAAAGATGGTTGGGAAATTGGAGCATCTCCCTGCTGAGGAAAGGCTGAGAGAGCTGGGACTCTTCAGCCTGGAGAAGAGAAGGCTGAGGGGAGCCCTTGTTCATGTCCCCAAGTATCTAAAGGGTGGGTGCAAGGAGGATGGAGCCAAACTCTTCTCAGGAGTTCCCAGGGACAGGATGAGGGGCACCAGGCACAAGCTGGGCCATGGGAAGTTCCATTGAAACCTCAGAAAAAAAACTTCTTTGCTGGGAGGGTGCCAAGGCAGTGGCCCAGGCTGCCCAGGGAGGTTGTGGAGTCCCCTTCTCTGGAGATATTCAAACCCCCCCTGGATGCAGCCCTGGGTAATGTGCTCTGGGTGCTGCTGCTTGGACTGGGTGATCTCTGGAGGTCCCTTCCAGTTTTGACAGCTCTGTGATTCTTTTATACTGCATTTGTGTTTTTCCTAAGAGTGTGTTGCTTGTAGCTCTTCAGTATTCTGAGCAGCAAGGAGTTGTAGAGTTTCTCCAAGTTATCCATATTTTCCCTCTAGACTCCTCATCTTCTTTCTTTTGTTGCAAGCTGAATGGAGTCAGTATTTCTACAGTCACCTTTTGTACAGGAGACTTTTGTTCCCAGTGGGACATGTGGGATTTAAGGTGCTCTATTTTTGAGACATTCATCTTACAGAAATATCAATGTTCTTGAGATGAATGCCTTGCAGTTTTTCAGTGCTTAACATCCACTGCTTGGGCAATTAGAAGGTAGATTCATAAGTGTTTTTTCCAGATAATCTTCATGTTTGCCTTCACACTCAGAGAAATAGTGGGCAAAATAAAGATTCCAGGGGTTGAGAGGATTGTATCAACAGTTAAATTGTGAAAATGATTTTTGATGTCTTTCAAACGCTTGAATGGGCTGCCCAGGGGGGTGGTGGCACCATCCTTGGGTGTGTTTAAGGGTCATTTAGATGTGATGTTGGGGGATAGGTTTTAGGGGAGAACTTTGTAGAATAGGGATGATGGTTGGACTTGATGATCCCAAGGGTCTTTTCCAACCTGACAGATTCTATGATTTAGGTTTTTGATTCAGCTTTTGGTGTGAGAATAGGCCAAGGTCTATATTTGTCTTCTAGTCTATATTTGAATATCCTTCTGATTCAGCTTTGTAGTACCAAGGGAGGGAGAATTCTGTCACTGGCTTCATGTGTGGTGTGGTTCAAGACAGAGTTTTCATAGCAGCAACTGGTTAGTGGTTTTCTTGACGTAGAATTGTGATTCTCTTTATGCTTACACTAATTATTAATGTGTGTTTTTCACATCTTAGGATCTCAGAATCTTTTGGAAGGATGAATAAAGCCTCTGCACCTCTGGGCAACAGGAATTTTAATGAATCTGATTGTATGTAGATCAGAAGATGTGATTTGCAGGAAATTTGCATGGCAGCTTAAAAGTCAGTTTTCCCTTAATTGCAACCTGTGTGATTCCTTTAAATTCTGCCAGGGTGTTTAAAGCAGGTTAGAATTTGGTCCTTGTATTCCCAAGTCTCACTTTCCTTTCTTAGAAAAAGAAATTTATTCTTTAGTTTAATATTCTTTGGAGACTGAGTTGGAGAAGTGTTCTTTGTTACTTATGCTGTGTATCCAGTTATACCTACACTCCCTTTTATTTATTTATACTCTGTTTTCTGAAAACTAGCTAGATTTTTATCTGAATTTTTGTACTGACAGGCTTCAAGGTATTCTCTAGTCAAACACCAGCAGAAGCAAAATGATTTCCTAGTTCTTACAGCCCACCCTAGACATGTATTGACATTCTCTGCAAAGTCATTTAAACAAAAAATCCGAACATCAAATACCCGAGTGAGGGGATTCTGCAGGTGCAGGTGAGAATGAGATTATGAGATTTATCTCCAAGGTCACAAAAATGTGTTCTACTATTTGAAAAGTCTTCATTGTCATGTTCAGTGGATTGTTCATTGTGTGCTGTAACTGGTGCTTTACATTCCCAACAGTTCAGCCTCCTGTGGTTAGCAAGAAGTGCTAGCCTTATATTTTCTCTTAGTAATTATTTTATTTTATTTTATTTTATTTTATTTTATTTTATTTTATTTTATTTTATTTTATTTTATTTTATTTTATTTTATTTTATTTTATTTTATTTTATTTTATTTTATTTTATTTTATTTTATTTTATTTTTAAGGCCAAGGGTTAGGGTTGAAGGTTTTGTTAGACATTCTTCTCGTTTGCATGTGGTTTAGCTGTGAGTTACATAATTAACAATTTCCTTAAAGGTGGAGTTAAAGGTTTGCAAATTAATTGATGGTACAGAAACACAATCTCCTGTGCAAGGTTTAATAGTTCTTCATGGTCTATGTAAGATTATTGTGTGATCTATTAGGGACTTGTTCTTCCAGATGCATAAAATTGTGCTCTATTAATGCACCTCAGAGCTTGTGGCTTCATTCTGAGAAGTTGTTTAGAAAAAGTATGAATCCTTTTACCATCTCTGAGCTGGAGCCTCCTCAGAACTGTAACTTGCTGTCTGCTAAAGGGGTAAGTTCTGGAAAACAAGAGTAGTGCAGTAAAGATTAAATACACACCAGTAACTTAATTTCAGGGCATTTTTTTTTTCCTTTTTGTGCTTTTTTGTGGCCTAAGATGAAAACAAAGCAGTATTTTTAATAAGAAAAAGCCAGACAAGCTCAGTTTTTAAGAGTCTTAGAAGTAAATCATATCACCCCTATGACACCAGCTTGCAGGACAGATGTTTTAGAGCCAGTTTGACATGAGCAGTTTTAAATATTGGTTTGCTTCTTAATACAGTCTTAGTTCATCAATACCCAGCTAATTCCTGTATCTGCACCCCAGTCTGCTACAAAGACATAATTTACATCTTGGCATCAGCTGCTGAAGGCATGTGCAGCCACGTGCATGTTTGGCAAAGGAAGAGCAAGGGAGTGGGTGGTATTTGAGTGCTTTTTTTTGTGTTTTTACTCTTAGAATAACCTCCTTAGTGCTGAATGGTTTAATCAAATATATATGGTGCTGTTTACAACTTTTCCAGCTCAATGTAGGGGTAATTTAGTAGTAGCACAATTATATCCCCTAATTCTTGGAAACCTTCTCTAGTGAAATGGAGGTGGAGAAGCAAAATTTTTTTTGGGAAACATTATGTAAAATATTTGCACTCCAGTGGACAAAAGATCTTTTGAAGATCTCCTTTCCTTATTTGCTTTTCAAGTCTTTCTCTAGTGAACAGGGGCTTGTTTACACCTCCAGCTTTCCTGCCATCACACATCCATCCATTCCACATGCTGAAAATGTCTTTATGTCCTGGCTACCATACTGGAAAGGTAAAACTTCTGGAAGCTGTGTGGAGTACTTATAAAAACCTTAGGGGCTTGAAATCAAAACATTTTAATCTCATCTTATTGTGTGCATTATCAGAAGAAGCACAGAGAGATGTTCAAGGGAGGGGATTCTCCCCCTCTGCTCTGCTCTGCTGAGACCCCACCTGGAGCTCTGTGTCCAGTTGTGGAGTCCCCAAGAGCAGAAGGACACAGAGCTCCTGGAAGGTGTCCAGAGCAGAGCCACTCAAATGCTCAGAGGGCTGAGCACCTCCCTGGGAAGCCAGGCTGAGGGATTGGGGTTGTTCAGCCTGGAGAAGAGGAGGCTCCCAGGTGAGCTCAGAGCAACCTTCCAATATCTGAAGGGGCTCCAAGAAAGCTGGGGGAGGGCTTTGGACACGGGGGGGTAGGGAGAGGAGAAGGGAAATGGGTTAAAACTTGGAGAGAAAGGGGAGATTGAGGTTGGAGATGGGGAGGAAATTGTTGAATTTGAGGGTGGGGAGAGCCTGGCCCAGGTTGTCCAAGGAAGTTGTGGCTGCCCCATCCCTGGCAGTGTCTCAGGTCAGGTTGGATGGGGCTTGGAGCCCCCTGGGCTGGTGGGAGGTGTCCCTGCCCATGCAGGGGGTTGGAACTGGATGATCTGTTCCAACCCAACCCATTCTATGAATCACAAAATCTGATTATTTAGATCACAAAACCCCACAGTATGTGGGTGCTAATGCTGCATAACCTGGGAAAAATTGTGGTTACTTCATAGTTGTAGGAAAGAGAAAGTGAGAGAGCAGGAGAAGAAAAGAGAGAGAGATCACAGAAAATCATCAGCCCTGGATCCAACATTGGGTCAGGCACCAGGGCAGGGTTGGTGTCACTGAAGCTCCCCAAGCCCACCAATGCACCCCCTGATTTTATAGACCTGTTTGGCTTTGTAAACATGATTGAGACATCAGACAGAGCAGCTGGAGCAGAACCTTATCTCTATCCTGTCCAGACCCTTTTTTGTCTTCTTCCTTTCCACCAATGCTTCTGGAAATGCCAATAAGGATTTGTTCCAGGATTTGCAAAGGTGGTTTGGTGCCTGCTCTCTGCAGACCATCTAACAGTGGAAGGATTATAGGGGTTGTCCAAGGAAGTTGTGGCTGCCCCATCCCTGGCAGTGTCTCAGGTCAGGTTGGATGGGGCTTGGAGCACTCTGGGCTGGTGGGAGGTGTCCCTGCCCATGCAGGGGGTTGGGACTGGATGAGCTTTGAGGTCCCTTCCAACCCAAACCATTCTATGATCTGCATGAAAGGACTCTGCATGATACCAAAGGAGCTGCAGTAACCCATTGGAAATGCTTGTGTTGGACTGAGAATGTTTGCAGGGATTGTTGCTTCTTTTTTCCTTCTGAGTGCCAAATTTTGGCTTTTTTAGGATCTTGTCTGTGAAGAGGGGAAAAAAAATGCAATGGCTAGCCCATCCAGGAGGAAAGATTGGTAGTTCTGGGGTAGTTCTGCACAACTTTTTTTAGGCTGTAGTTGAGTTCGTTGTTTTCCTTTTCTGCCTTACTAAAGAGTCTGATGTTTGTGTTCAAATAAGATCAGCCCCAGCACCTCAGGAAGATCCTGATGATGCATTTATGCACCTGCTTAATTTGATTTTGCAAGTAAGGCCAGCAAGGCTGCCTGTGAGACTTCACTTAAATTACATGCTGGCTTAGCAGAATGAAGCTGACTTGGTGTACTTAATGAATCTGAAATGATTTCTACAAAGTTTTTGCTGAACCTCAGCTTATTTTTGCAATTGTGAAAATGGCTCATTAATTGATGGGAGGCTGACCATCCCTTTGGACAAAAGAAGTTGGGTCCAAATTACAGTTTCTCTTAAACAGAGCTGACTTACTCATTTTAATTGTCAACAGAGTGGCCCCAGGCAGCTGCATTTGTTTTCAAAGAGATTTTGGGTTTAAGACCCAGGGATTTTTGTTGGTTTTTGTTTGTGGTGTTTTTCTTGTTTGTTTGTGGTGTTTTTCTTGTTTGTTTTTTCTTTTCTTCATCTGCCTCAGTCTGTCTTTGAATTTTTATGAATTTACAGAATAACTGAGGTTTGCAGGGTTATCTGGTTATCTGATCCAAACTTCTTGCTCAGGCAGTGCCACCCAGAACCACCTACCCAGATGGATCGTGTCCAGGACAATGTTGGAGACTCCACAGCCTCCCTGTGCAACCTCTTCTCAGTCTTCCTCACGAGAAAAAAATGGCTTTTGATATTCAGATATTTTTGATATTCAGAGGGAAGCCTTTGGCTTGGTGCCCATTGCCTCCTGTCCTGTCACTGAGCACCACTGAGCAGAGCTGGTTCTGTCCTTTTAGCACCCTTCCTTCAGGTATTTATACAAGTTACTAAGATTTCCCCTGAGCTGTCTCTGCTCTAGGCTGAATGCTCCCACCTCTCTCAGCCTTTCCTCATGTGTGAGGCTCCAGACCCTTCACCAACTTCATGGTTTTGGACTTTACAGGATGTCCATTTCTCTCTTGTGCTGGACACATCACTCCCAAGCATGGCCTCTTCACCCACCCACAGTTTCTCCTCTCCACCCACCCAGTTTCTCCTTTCCACCCAGTCTTTGTGTTACTTCTGCAACCTTCCCATTCGTGCTTGATGACCATTGACCTGGAGAGACTGGAGGGCTGGGCTGATTCCAAGGGGATGAGGTTCAACAAGGACAACAACAAGCCCATGGGAAGCTCCAGGCTGGGCACAGAGTGGCAGAAAGGGACCTGGGAGTCTGGATTGCCAGGAAGCTGAAGAGGAGGCAGCAGTGTGCCCAGGTGGCCAAGAAGGCCAATGGCATCCTGGGCTGGCTCAGGAACAGCGTGGCCAGCAGGTCCAGGGAAGGGATTCTGCCCCTGTGCTCAGCTCTGGGGAGGCCACAGCTTGAGTCCTGTGTCCAGTTCTGGGCCCCTCAGCTCAGGAAGGAGATTGAGGTGCTGGAGCAGGTCCAGAGAAGAGCAAGGAGGCTGTGAAGGGATCCAGCACAGATCCTGTGAGGAGAGGCTGAGGGAGCTGGGGGTGTTGAGGCTGGAGAAGAGGAGGCTCAGGGGAGACCTCATCACTCTCTCCAACTCCCTGAAAGGAGGTTGGAGCCAGGGGGGGTTGGGCTCTTTTCCCAGGCAACTCTCAGCAAGACAAGAGGGCACAAGAGGTCTCAAGTTGTGCCAGGGGAGGTTTAGGTTGGACATTAGAAAGAATTTCTTTCTGGAGAGGGTGATCAGGCATTGGAATGGGCTGCCCAGGGAAGGGGTGGATTCTCCATCCCTGGAGATATTTCCAAAGAGCCTGGATGTGGCACTCAGTGCCATGGGAACCATGGTGGTAGTGGATCAAGGGTTGGACTTGATGATCTCAGGTCCTTTGCAACCCAGATGATTCTGTGATCTTTGTTAGTTCCTCTGCTCATGCTTTTAGTGACGTTTCTCTCCATTATATGCTGTACACTGTACATAGGGTAAGGTCATGCTGTAACTACAGCCATTCATGCCTGTTGTACAGTGACAACCAACTTGTTGCTTTCTTGCACAGAATGAGAAAATCTTGTGTTTTAATCTTAAGGGTAAAGCCTGTTTTTCCAAGGCATTAATTGGTGGTTTTAGACTCCTCACCTCTAAGGAGGGACTCACTGTAGCTTGGAGAACAGTCCTGATGCTGCATTTGGTGTTCTGAACAACCTTGGACAATGTGCTCACAAGAAATAAGGTGGATAGTTTGCCTTATAATAATGTCTTATAATCTTCTGGGGATTTGCTCCTCTAATACCCTGTCAGATCTTTCTTCTCCTATGATCTCATTGATGAAACCAAATGGCTGTGTTATTTTTTGAGTGTCAGATGGATGCAGGGGGCTGTTCAGTAGCTGTTTTGTTGTTTAGCTCACTTGTTTTCTTCATTCCCTAAATCTTCCCTGGATTTGCTGTTCTGCTCCTTTTTGCTGCATTGTTGTCTGGAACATTTCCTATTGATTTTCTGTGTTGGTGATGATTTCCTCTTCTGAACAGAGCTGTGAAGAATTGCAAGTGATTTGGTCAGAGAAGGTTTTGTGCTTCCTAAGATGAGACAACTATTTAAAACCTTTTCTGTAACCTGATTTGAAGAGGTTTAATGTTCTTGTTCGTTGAGTTGTCATTTTCTTAAGGTCACTTTGTGCATTTCTGTCCTTTGTATTCAGCACAGCATGAAAAGCTGGTTTTGTTTAGCAAAACATCTTATTAATTAAATTTGATATTCCATTTTGGGATTCCTCTACGAACCATGTACTGCAAGCAGAACAGCAAAAGATTCAATGTAGGCATTGTTTGCTCTGTAAAAAACACCTTGTGCAGATTTAAAGGAAAAAAGGAGCATTATGAGGTGGAGAGAGATATTTGTGAATATTGACCTGCAGGTTCTGAGGTGCAGAGATAAGTGATTAATCTGTGTGCCATAATCAGAATTTGAATGGGTTCTTGTTTAACATTTCAATCTCAGGACAGAGCTAACAGTTCCCAAAATTATTTGTTATTATCTGGTGTTTATAGACTGATAGAGCAGCAGTTGGGAAGAGGCTTCAAGGATGCTGCTGGGTTTTTTGTGCCTGAGATTTGAAGGTAGGGAGGGGATATCAGTGTTGTCAGGGAGGTCTTGATCTACAATGTGGTGAGTACTTTGGCCCTCATCCAGAAAAGCAATTAAATGTATGGCATGATGGGGACTGTTCACATGTTTTGAGTTGTGTGTGTGCTTAAGTGCTTTGCTGGCTTCCAGCCAGGCTTCCCAACACCTTGCAGGATGAAGACAATATTTCTGGAATAAGCTAAAGGTAAAACCTTTTTCAGAAGGTGACTGAAACTGATTTCCATATCTTTACTGGGAGATAACCCAGCCTGACTCTCTGTGGTTCAGAGTAGTCCAAAGGAGTTTTGTGTTTTTATAGAACATTTCCATCACTATTGGACTATGAGGATAATGAATTAAGTTGTCATTTATATTCTGCTATTTGTCAACTTGCAAATGGGGTCATCTGTGGATAGCAGTTCATTATCTGTTTAACAAAAATCTGTCATCTTGGGGATTAAAAATGTCAGTCCTCAAAAAGTGAGGGCTTGGATTATACTGATGGAGCCAGGCACCTGTGTCAGTGCTGTATTGTTTCCATATGTGAATGGATAACAACATTATCTCCTCTGCTTTCAGCCCAACCAATATTAGTATGCAGTGAAAATGGGGGATTGATTTTGAAGACCTGGGCATCTAATTGCTCCAAGAATTTGAGTGTTCTGTGTTTGTGCATTATCCTCATCCAAAGCCAGAGATGTCTCAGGAAGCTCCCACTGCAACTCAGTTCCTGTTCTGTAGGAAATCACAGTCCTACCTGAAACCTAAATAGACAAGAGAAAGAATAGAACAAGAAGCAGGTACTCAATTTAAATTAAAGAATGTTGTGAAAAATTAGAGTTTGGTTCCTTTTTTTTTTTCTTTCCTCTGATTTTGTTGTTGCTTTGTTCTTTTTTTTTTCTTTCTTTTCTTCTTTTCTTTTTCCTCTTTTCCTTTTTCCTTTTCCTTTTTTCCTTCTTCCCTTTTTTCCTTTTTTCCTTTTTTCCTTCTTCCCTTTTTTCCTTTTTTCCTTTTTTCCTTTTTTCCTTTTTTCCTTTTTTCCTTTTTTCCTTTTTTCCTTTTTTCCTTTTTTCCTTTTTTCCTTTTTTCCTTTTTTCCTTTTTTCCTTTTTTCCCTTGTCACTTGTCCCTTTTTCCTTTTTCCTTTTTCTTCTCCCTCCTTTCTCCCTCCTTTCTCCCTCCTTTCTCCCTCCTTTCTCCCTCCTTTCTCCCTCCTTTCTCCCTCCTTTCTCCCTCCTTTCTCCCTCCTTTCTCCCTCCTTTCTCCCTCCTTTCTCCCTCCTTTCTCCCTCCTTTCTCCCTCCTTTCTCCCTCCTTTCTCCCTCCTTTCTCCCTCCTTTCTCCCTCCTTTCTCCCTCCTTTCTCCCTCCTTTCTCCCTCCTTTCTCCCTCCTTTCTCCCTCCTTTCTCCCTCCTTTCTCCCTCCTTTCTCCCTCCTTTCTCCCTCCTTTCTCCCTCCTTTCTCCCTCCTTTCTCCCTCCTTTCTCCCTCCTTTCTCCCTCCTTTCTCCCTCCTTTCTCCCTCCTTTCTCCCTCCTTTCTCCCTCCTTTCTCCCTCCTTTCTCCCTCCTTTCTCCCTCCTTTCTCCCTCCTTTCTCCCTTTCTCCTTTTCTTTATTCTTGCATACAGATAGTCTGTTACTCCAAACTGATTCTCTCCTCCCAAAAGTAAAGACTTTTAGGACCCCAAAGTTATTCAGCTCCTATGACATTTGTGTTTAAGGCACTTCAGAAGTACTCAGCTTAAAAAGCTGTCTTGGAGCATGGTGTAAGTTGAGGCAATTTGATTGAAATAGAACATTTTGTAGAAAACTTGCTACAGAATGTAAGTGGCAATTAAGGAAGGCATGAAATCTTCTTTCTAATAAAACTAAGACAAGACTACTCAGTAACCTCACAAATTAAGGGCACAGAGTAAAGGGTAGTCTTTGGTTGTTGCTTTTAAGAGAGAGCAAGTGGGCTTTTAAAAAGAGAAAAAAAAATACTAGACCCTTTCAGTGAGTTTAACTTTAATATGGGATCTGAAAGCTAGGGCAGTGACAAAAAAAACAGTGAATTCTAGGATTATCTTTGTTTCTATACAGATGAAAATGTCTCAGCTATGTGATGGCTCCTCAAACAGATGTGGATGAATAGGGTATGCAGATGCATCTTGTGGTCATGATAATTCAAAAGGGGCTATTTTCTTATGAAAATTGTGTGGTGATAGATATCAAATATTTGTCTTCAGTAGTAAAGCAAATATTTGCTACCTAAATGTCCCCATCAGTGAAGAAATCACTTGCAAACAACAACACAGAGCAAGGAGGATGCCTGAGATTACATAAAAATTAAAGGTGAAGCAAATCTAGATACCAAAGAAAACTAAAAACCAACTTAAATAAAAACTGGGTGCTTGGATTCCCTTGTGATCAAGAAAACCAAATTATAGATTGCATTATGCAAAGGTGGTGGAATGACAAATGTCAGTGGAAATCTGTAAAGCTGTTTGCAGATGATGCCTGGAAGACAGACTTTTTGTAGGAGGTGGAGGAACATGCTTTTATTTAAAGAATTCCTCAGTCTAGTCAGATACAAATTCAGAGGAGAGAGGACCACATACAGGGACAAAAATACTGTGCTGTAAAAACTGCAGTTTATTAGCAGATTTTATTAGTCTGCAGATTGAGGAGTAGAAACAGAATGTACTTAAAATTTTTATTTTAAAAGATCAGTGACCAGGACTTGTTAACCAGATTGTGGTGGCTGCCATCCTCCATTCTTAATGTTCAAGTTGGGGAAGTGGAAAATTAAGACCTTGTTGATGGAGACCTTGTCTTTGACTGGTTCTTGTAATGGCTGCTTAAACAGCCCACGGGAGGACAGAAGTGTTTTTTAGGTTAAATCTCAGATTGCTGTCTGACATAATGTACTGTAGCTGGTTCAAAATGAGTAATTTGAGCTGCCTAGGAGTAGTTTCTAGAGTATAATTATGTTAAGCATCCAGAGGAGCAGGTTGAGTATTAAAGAATAAAATGTAGGTGAGATCAAAGGCTGAATTCCAAAGTTATAAATTGACAAAAGAATTAAAACACAAACCTGGCTGCTGGTTTTCAGTTGTCCAGTCTTGGAATTATGTTCCTTTAAAAAGAAAACCAGCAAATGGGTAAATATTATGGCTGCCAAGGTTGGAGGTGTGTTTATTTGGTGCAAATAACTTAAAATTTAGAAATCAAGCCCTTGGCAAGCTAATGAGCTGAAATACAGTTTGAGAGTAGGCAGTGGGAGAGAAGTGAGGACAACAGTTGTGGGGTTTAGGGATCAAATATATTTGTATCTTTAGACTGTTAAAAGCAAGATGCCTGCAGGAGACATCGTGGTTTTGTTAAATTGTTGAAGATTATGTGCTAAAAAAAGAAAACATTGCAGGAAGACTAAATGATTTCTCTGAAACCAGATTTCAGTTTTGAGAGTGTAGACAAGGAAGCTACCTGGAAACTTCTCTTGTGATGATGGAGATGTACAGGCAGAGCCAGAGTCTTTAAAAAGAAGTTTGAAATTAGTTTAGGCTCAAAGGCTCTGTGTCAGACTTTTTGGGAAAGAGAAGTAAAAAGTAACTGAGATGTCAGAAAAAATAAGCCACTCCTAGAGTGAAAATATGAATAACTTGGAGAAACTCTACAACTCCTTGCTGCTCAGAATACTGAAGAGCTACAAGCAACACACTCTTAGGAAAAACACAAATGCAGTATAAAAGAATCACAGAGCTGTCAGAACTGGAAGGGACCTCCAGAGATCACCCAGTCCAAGCAGCAGCACCCAGAGCACATTACCCAGGGCTGCATCCAGGGGGGGTTTGAATATCTCCAGAGAAGGGGACTCCACAACCTCCCTGGGCAGCCTGGGCCACTGCCTTGGCACCCTCCCAGCAAAGAAGTTTTTTTTCTGAGGTTTCAATGGAACTTCCCATGGCCCAGCTTGTGCCTGGTGCCCCTCATCCTGTCCCTGGGAACTCCTGAGAAGAGTTTGGCTCCATCCTCCTTGCACCCACCCTTTAGATACTTGGGGCCATGAACAAGGGCTCCCCTCAGCCTTCTCTTCTCCAGGCTGAAGAGTCCCAGCTCTCTCAGCCTTTCCTCAGCAGGGAGATGCTCCAATTTCCCAACCATCTTTGTCACCCTCCTCTGGACTCTCCCCAGTAGATCCCAGTCTCTCTTGAACTGGGGAGCCCAGCACTGGATGCAGTGTTCCAGCTGTGGCCTCACCAGGGCAGAGCAGAGGAGGAGAATTCCCTCCATCCACCTTCTGGCCACACTTTTCTTTATGCAACCCAGGACCCCCTTGGCCTTCCTGCCAACAAGGGCACACTGCTGGCTCCTGGGCATCTTCTCTCTCAGTAGTGATTGGTGGATTATATTCTATGACATGAAAAGACACAGTGCTTCCAAAACTCTCAGATGTTTTTTTTCAATCTGTGCATTTATTCTTTCATTCCTCCCTTTTTTATTACTTACTGGGCACAGACACTCATTGTACAAGGCTCAACCAAGGATTGAGTTGCAGCAGGACTCTACTGGGCTTTCTCACTGGGTCTTGTCCAGTCTACCTTGCCCTTCAAGAACCCTGCTGAGTTTAAATATGGGGGCTAGAGGACTTGTTCTATTTTATTTTGGTGTTATTTCTGCCTTTCTCCCTTCTAACCTGCCCCTGCTTATCATCATTCTTTTCCCTTCTGCCTAGTGCTGATCGTGCAATAAGCAACATCTTCATTGAAGGAGAAGAACATCTTCTAGAAAGACTATGGAAAACCATAAAGGAGTCAGGGAAGCTGGGGGAGAACCCAGTGACTTTTATAGCAGTTGTTTTAACTCTTGACTTCATAAAAATAAAACTAGAAACCTATAAACTGTCTAATATTTAAAATCAGAGGAAGAATTCCTGTTGCTGAATGTCAAGTAGAAGCTGTCAACTGATTTAATTTCCTTCTGAGAGGGATTGTGGAGGAGCCCATGTGGATGGGAGGCCCATGTTCTGGTGACACCAAGCCTCCTGCTAGAGTTTCATACATTTTTTTTTCTCAGAACTGACTTGGGGGGATTCTGCTGTAGATAAAACTGGAGTGTGGTGGAGTAAAGAACAGTTTGGAAAAGAAGCTATGAAGGGTTTGCTGTTAAGGGATTTATCAGATGGCTCTTTGGAGTGCTCTGTCTGGGGTTTGATGCTGTTCAATATTTTTGTTCATGTCTTAAATAATGCAGCAGAGAATCATCAAATGTATAGACACCATGCTGGAAGGTGGGGCTTCAAAGCATATTGGAGAATACAAGTAAAATATGGAAAAATCTTACCTCTCCTTCTAAATTCAGTTGATTAAGATGCTGCTGCAGACTGGGGGAAGGATGTCTGGAAAGCAGCCCAGGACCTGGCACTACTGGTTGACAACCAATGGAACATGAGCCAGCAGTGTGCCCAGGGGGCCTGGAATGCCAATGGCATCCTGGCTGGCATCAGGAATAGTGTGGCCAGCAGGACTAGGGATGGAATTCTCTCCCTGTACTCAGCACTGGTGAGTCCCCACCTGGAGTGCTGTGTCCAGGTCTGGGTCCTTCACTTCAAGAAGGAGCTTGAGGTGCTGGAGCAGGTCCAGAGGAGAGCAAGGAGGCTGTGAAGGGACTGAGGGAGCTGGGATTGTTTATCCTGGAGAAGAGAACACTCAGGAGGGAACTTATCACTCTCTCCAAGTACCTGAAGGGAGGTTGTGGTCAGCTGGGGGTCAGGCTCTTCTCCCAGGCAACTCATGATAAGAGGAGAGGGAATGTCCTGAAGCTGCTCCAGGGGAGGTTTAGGTTGGATATCAGGAAGCACTTCCTCATGGAGAGGGTGATGAGGCATTGGAATGGGCTGCCCAGGGAAGTGGTGGAGTCTCCATCCCTTGGAGGTGTTTAAGGAGAGGCTGGATGGGGCACTCAGTGCCATGGTGGTGGTGTCAGGTCACAGGCTGGACTTGATGATCTCAGAGGTCTTCTCCAGCCTCAATAATTCTGTGACTCTGTAAATATTTGGCTCTTCCCATGTATGGATGTGAAGTGTGAATAGTTGGGTATGTCTCATTTTTGGTGTTGTGTGGTACATGGGGTCACAAATGAGATGTGATTCTGTGTCACAAGAAAAGGAAAAGTTAAGTATTGCCCTACCAAGTCCTAGAGGAGCATGGTCTGCAGGACATCTGGAATAATCCTGTCCTAATTATTGTTGAAAAGACTTCAGGTGGCATCCCATGTCCTCTATGTGGTCTCAAGGAAGAAGCTGAAGAAGAGGCAGGGCATCAACCAGCATGGTTTGAGATTCAGGGATAAAAAGGACTTGATTGAAAAAGCAACAATCCAAGACTCAGGGGTGAAAGGGGGCTTTTGCTTTCAAATAGCTCAAGACAGCTGAAAAGCAGAGGGGGAAAGCATGTTTTCCAGGAAATACTGAGCTTAAAGACCTGCAAGGGAGACTTCAAAATTTCTTTTCTTTATGTCTGACCTAAAGGTTGGTGTAGATAATGAGTCACTGATTTAGGGCTGTTATATTGTTGTGTAGCATCCTTAAAAACTTCCAAGCATCTGTCAGGCATGACAACATAACTGGTTCTTCAGGACCTGGGGATGGACTAGGTGATCTCTTGAGGTCTCTTCCAATTTTCTGCAATTCCAGGAAAATCACTGGGATTATATTCCTGCCATCCACAGTGATGGATGAAAGGCTAGAGAGCCAGTCCACCAGCTCACAGGTTATCAAAGCTTTGAAACTTTGTCTGTTTGATTTAGTTCTAAATACTGCCTTGCAAGTTGGGATTTTGAAGAACAAGACATTGCAATTAAATGTAGAGTTAAAAAGGGGGGGGTGTATGTGTTGCATTTAACTTCACACTTTTGATTTAAGTGCCAGAATTAAAATCATCAGCTCCCTGTGTGGTCTCCTTATTTGTAAGAATTTCAAGTGACATTAAAATCAGATTAGTAATGAGCTTTTGGTTGAAGGAGCAATATTAAAATCAAGGGAATCTGAAGGAGGAGGGAATGGTGGTTTCCTTGTGAAGCAAAGGAAAACTTTGGCAAGCTGTTTTTGTATTTATATGGATGCCCAAGCATCTTCCTCCTCTTGGAAGCTTTATCCTCATTTAAGTCGTGTACCAGACTCTTACTTACCTTGATTTATAAATTATTTATCCTTGGACTGCCATGCATTTAAACTTTTTGAAAATAAAGCTATATCTTAGCCCTCCATTTATGACTGATAGGATTGGAGGGAAAAGCAGCAGACTAATGGAAGGGAATAAGGAAACACTTGGGAGCTGCTGGCTCATACTGACAGTGATTTGTATGTCTGTAGGTTTTAAAGTGCAGAGTGCATTTTAAAACATGCCTGTTGCCTTTTCTTTGTTTGGCTGTGACCTCCTCTTGCCTCCCAACTTACCTTGGGAGGGGGAACTGTGGTCCCAGGTTTTGCCCTTGCTTGGAGCCACTTTGCAGATGAACCTCTTCTCAGTGCTGGTTTTTTCTGCATCACAGTAATGTTGAGGGACTCCAGTAAAGATCAGGCCCTACTATACTTGACACTCAGCAAAAATACTCTTAAATGTTGCTTGGGGCAAAGAACACAACCTGAGAAAGAGAAGAAAGAAAGGTTGTGCAGCAAACTGGTAAATGAACTGAAAATGGTCTGGATTTCTGATTCCTGGTCCAGCAGTTTTGTCTGTTCCTATGTGGTCTCTTTTCAGCCTCCTCCTTTTAGAAGTTGTAAATAAAGGAGACAATCTCCTTACCCAGCTGAGTAATGTAACTTCTGTCCTCCCTTTCTCTCTTTTCTGTCAGCTTCTGCAGACTGTTTATTTTTATTTTTTTTTAATTTTCTGGTGGGTTGTGGTTTTTTGGGTTTTTTGTGTTTTGGTTTTTTTTTCGTTTGAATACATTATATTCACTAGATGCCCTGCATACTAAAAGGAGGATAAACTTTTTTATCTGTTGAAGATAAACAGGTGTCATCAATAAACAGGCAACTCTCATCCCTGTCACCATTATTAGATTGCAAAAGACAATAAATTTCCAGCCTCCCCTGTGAATCACAGGTGTCCTAAACTCGAGTAATTATTTAAAATGGAGGCAAGTTTATACAGGTTTTGTCTTCATTTCTTCTAACTCATTCATGGTTAGAAATCATGCAGCACTTTATTTTTTTACAGTTGTATATGTTAAATATACCAGGGAATAACTGGACACATATTTATCTACAATGGCATTACAGAGGTTTGTGTGGCTGACTGCTGCTGAGTGCCATAAGGGATGGGTTTTATAGATTAAAATTTACAAGATTTTGAAATGAATGCTCTGCAACTTGAAATGGTCAGTACTCCCCTCATCAGCTGAGCTGAATTTGACAGTCCTGTGGCTTTTTTGGTTTTTATGATGTTACAGGGAATGCACAAAGGTCATTTTCATTATTACAGCAGCATGAAGCGATATGGTCGGTGTCCGTGCAAAGTTCTGAGTAAATAAATTCTCTTTTAATCTCTGAAATTTAGGAGCAGGAGGGGATTGGTACAGGGGGTTTGATTGAATCTCAAAGGACAGAATTTGCCATGGTTGCAGCAGCTTTTCTTTTGAGAAAACCAGCACTTAAATAGGAGCAAAATTGGCAGAGGGCTGAAGTTTGTTGCAGCCATCTGCTTTATCCTGGCTCCACCCTGTGGCATTACCCTGCCAGTTTCACACAGAATGCAAAGACTTCTGCACGAACCTAGGATTTGATGTTGCTACAGGGGATAGTGTTGGTTTTTTAATGGTTAAAGTGTTGTATAAATGCACTGTCTTTTTCCTTCTTTCCCAGACACTGTAGCTTTTGTTAGGACTTACTTGTCCTGGTACCCGTCTTTGATGCTGCTCAATACCACTGAACAGCAGGAAAAATGAATATTCAGGGAGGTTGGAGCCAGAACTGGTACCCAAATTCAAATATCCAGCCCTCTGAAACTGGATTGCTTACTGACCTGATATATTGCTCTGGTTTTCTTTCATTTTCAAAACAAACAAAGCAAATCCCAACCCTCTCTATTGTGCAATTGCAGTGGAACCGAAGCAAATTGTCATTAAAAATTGACCATATGACAGTAGCCTGAGGATGTTCACATGAGCTAGAATTTCCATAGAAAGGACCAGGCTCTGGAATTCCTGCTGGGGGAAATACAAATGAATTCATATCCTGCATCTCAAAGAATGAAAGTGTTTTTGCAGGAAGGCAGCAGAAGGCTGTACAGAGATGTCACGGGGCTGTTCAGGAGGGGCTCCTTTCTGAGCAGCAGTACTGGGATATTGTTTGCTTTAGATCCTATAAAAATACCAAGTGATGGGTTTTTTGTATGGCTCTTAGCTTTAAAATGGATTCCTGTTGCTAGTGCATTTACACTTCCTTTTGGCAATCTAAAGAAATGTTTTTACTGAAGGAAACAATGACATGCATGATTGGCTTGGATATTGGAAGCCACACAGTCATTCCAGAAGCACTTAGGCTTTTCTGAGTAAACAAAAGCAATAGTTGCAGGTCTTGCTGGAGAAATTTTATCTAAAATAATTTGAACACTTGCCAAATAGAATGTGTTTCAACAGGGCACAGAGTATTCTCAGGGCAGAGAAATACTTCGGAAATTCAAGCTGGGGGTTCAGTCCTTTCCAAGCAGAGGCCTCGGGTGGGATTTGTCCTGGTGTGTGACAGTGTCCAATGCCACCACCCCCCAAGTCTGGGGAAAAAGCAGAGCTCAGCTGGCAGTGCTCCAGGAAGGATTTTTGGAGCTTTGTGTGGTGCCATTTGCTGATCCAACTGGGAGGACCTGAGGAGTGGGTGCTGGCAAGAACCCCTGGTGTCATTGTGGCCTTTGCATACTCTGGTTGGAATCTTGATGCTTGGTTAAAAACAGCTTTTGCTGAGGCACGAGTTTTGCCTTTAGGAGCAGTTTATCTTTTCCTTCTCTATTTCAGCTTTTCTGATCAGTCTGCTTTTATTTTTAACCTGCCATTAATACAGGAGGTAAGATAGCATCTACCTGGGAATTGAAAGCCTCTTGCTTCTTCTCCCTGCTCATCCCTTATCCCTGTGTAGGAATTAATTTGATTGTTCCAGGTGTATCCCTGTAAAGCATGGAGTAAGAAATGTCTTCAAGGTCACATTCCTCTTTGAAACTAATGATGGTGTTTTTCCTAATCCCATTACCAGGTCCCTGGTATCATTAGATGCAAGCATTACTGTTTAGCTTCATTTGATAAGCTGATGGAAGGGGGAGGAAAAGGCTTCCTGATGCAGAAAGGCATTCAAGTATCTCCTTTAAATAGAAAATGTTCAGAAATGTTATAATCTGCTTAACATTGGCATTTTGGTGGCCTGGTGCTGTACCTTTTGTAGAGCAGCATAAAAGGCAGAAGGGATAGTGAACTTGATGGGTGCTTTAAAAAGCAGGAATGGCTCATGTACAAGAGCTGTGAACAATTTGAATTTTTTCATGTTTTTTGGCTGGTTGTTTTATTTTTTATTTTTTTTTTTCCTCCAAGCCTGAAAATGGGAATCTTGTCTATGCTGTGAGCTCCCCCCTCTGGCATCAGGATATTTGTATTGCTGTCGAAGACCCTGAAGCATTGCAAAAATGCTTATTTCTGGAATAAAGTCAGGGACAATTTGGGCTAAAATGTGACTTTAAGCCTCCCAGAGCAGACTGCTGACTGTACTGTGACACACTTCTACCCATTTGGGAATGGGAGGAACATAAAACCCCACTTATTGTAAGTTTGACAAAGAGGGTGTCTAGTTCTGAAGTCTTTTCAAAGATGTCAGTGGCCTTATAAGCTGGGCTTGAAATGGTGGCTGCTGGGTTGATGTCAAAGGGGAACTTGCCCTTTTATTCAACATCTTGGAGTCACCAGGTTTGTTCATACAGAAGGCTCCATTTGCTGTCTTTAGCTGTTCTTTTGTATAAACCCTTCACACAACTAATTTTATGGGCTGTTTCTCTCTGTTAGGTGCTTTGCCTCTGGGCCACAGCTGTAGATTCAGATGTGGTTGGATCTTCAAGGACTTGGTCAATTAGAAAATGCCAACATGGATTTAAAGAGGCAGGGGAACATTTTTTTTTTTATTTTTTTTTTTTTTTTGTGAGTCTGGTTGCTAAACAGGGCTGTTTTCTCATTAAGAGAGCCTGAAAGGTGTGAGATCTGCAAGTTTTCAGCTTCATTCTGACAAATGGAAAAGATGACATCTGAATTAACTGAATGAAGGCTTTTTCAAATGCAACCTCATAGCTGTTTCTGCCAAATCTGTTTAAAAGCCTTTTATATATAATGAAGGAACAGTGCTGGGGTTTAACTATAGTAACTTCTTTTTTTTTAAATTTTTTTTATACCCACTTTTACTCCTTCACATGCCTGCCATGAGTTGGTAAATCACTTGTGTGGGTAATGCCTCCCATTACAGCAGTGGATTCCAAAGAGGTGGGTGGAAGTTTCCTTACTCACCCTCCTTTTATATTTTTTTCAGCTTCCTGAGATAGTTTTAAATTGATCTGAAAGAAGATGAAGCAACTGGTGGCTATACAGTTCTGTAGCTCAATTTAATTAACTTTCATTGTTTCTTACACGTTTTCTTCCTTCCTATTTGATGTTGCTTAGAGGCAGAATCTGTCTCTGCAGCTTCCACTGCTGAATTTCTTTCATGCTCTGGGTTGTGAGTATAATAGTCACCTCCACTGTATACATTTTTTTTTTCTTGGCTGCTTTTTCTCTCCCATGCAGCACTGCTGTGGTGGGCTTGCAGTTGCTATAGCTCCTATAAAGCTTACTGGAAAAAATATATTGTCTTAGGATCAGGTGTAGCTTGTCATTGAAATAAAAAAGCCACTCAGAAAAAAACAGTTTTAAATATTAATTTTGTAAGAAATGGGATGAGTTTTGTAGTAGCTATATGATTATTCAGGTAATTCCAATTTTTTAATTACCATGCATGATGGTATTTGAAGCTGTGTGCTAATTTGTTAGCTGGGTAATCAAATTTCCATGTATGTGAAATAAATAAATCTCTGACAACTCATCCCAGTGTCTGTGTGACCTGAGGCAAAAGGTCTGTGGCCCTGGTGTCCCTTTTTTCAGTGTCTGAGCTAATCCCTGATGCAGTTGCTCTTCTCTTAGATTAGGATTTGCATCCTGAATTGCACAAAATCCTTTTTTTTTGGTCATGTTTGGCATAAAGCACCCAGTCATGGATCCCACTTTGGTCTCTCTGTCACTGCTGTGCAGCCCCAGTAACAAAATTCATAGAGCCTTGCAAATGAATTGAAATCAGAGACTGGAATCCTAATTAAGTGGAATAAATCTTAGGTTTCAAATGAGGCTTGGGCTTCTGTCTGACTGATTTAACTCAGTTTTTATACGTGTTGTAAGGAATCCTTAGGTTAGGAAGGGGCAGGCTGGATGAATTAGCAGCAGAATGAGGGAGGGAGCACAGGGCTTGAGCTGCTTGGTTGATGTGAATGGGTTGGGGAGCTCAGTGTTCAAGTTCAGGAGCAGAAAGCAGCACTCCTGGATGCTCTTGGTGGAGTGTTCAGCCCCAAACCACAGAGCAACAAGCTGCTCCCAGAGCAGAAATACTAAATTTACCCCTGGCAAAGGAGTTTTGATACTTTTGACTGGTGATAACTGATGGGCTGTGCCCTCAAGGGAAATAAATCTCTGCAAGTCAGATTTATGACCCTTATGTTGGGTTGGCAGCATGATGCTTGTTACTGAGTGAGCAGGAGAGGAGCTGACACGTTGAAAAATGTTGTATCCTGTTTCTCAACTGGATTCATGCAGCTCTGGAGCCATAAAACTCCCCTTCTCGTTCAGGACAAGTGGCTTGGAGAACTTGAATTTGATAGGGACTGGGAGAGGTACAGGTGTTTCTTTCAGGAAAAGAATCCTGAACATTTTTTGTTCTCCTGTGCTGGAGGGATATTGGATGTTTTTGCAAAGTGCCTGATTAAGTTTGACATTTGAAAATAGAACTTCCCGCAGAAATAAGTACTGTACTTGTGAGTATTTAATTAAGATGTTTAGTTCCTGTCAAGGCTGGTAGTTTCTCTTTCCTGTTAAGGGCAACACATCTTCAACTGCTGAAATTTCAGAAACCTGTACTTAACCTTTAATCGTCATTCCATTTCCATTGAAATCTGATTAACAACTTTTAAAGTTCAGGAGCTGCAACTAAATGCAATTAGAGCCCTTTTGGAGCCTGTTATTAAGAGCTGGCATTTAATGAAGACTGAGGGCACACTACTCTTACCATCTACACTCTAGCAGAATGTCTGAAGCAATTAGTTGAAGGCATGAAATACATGGAGTGTGCTGTAATACCCATCCTCTAACATGGTTGGTATTTAAGCAGCATGCTGCCTTTTCCTCCCTGAGCTGCTGCTTTGCATGGGCCAGTTTGAGTAGCAGAAGCTCAGATGAGCAGGGTTCAGCATAATAATTTATTTTTCTTCTGCTTTAGACCTTCACATCTCTTCCTGGAGGCAGAGGATGCTCTGAGAGGTGGGTGTATTAGCAGGAATTAAGTGGAAGCAGATGTAGCCACTCTCTTGGCTATTCACAAATGTTTAGCTTCACTTCAGTTCTAAAGAGAAGTTTCTATCTGTGTCCTCCCCACCTCCAAAATGTGCAGAACCACTGAAGCTTAACTAAAATATAATTGCAGAGCAGAAATCTGCAATTACCTGTTCAACTCTTACACTCCTTGACCTTTTTATATGCTACAGGAACAAAAGAAAGTCCAAACTGAAAGACAGCATGTTTTAATCTTGCAGGAAAATACTTGATTTTGTGCTGTCTATGAAGCAGGTGGTAATTATGCCTTTCTGGGTAAGTTTGTTGCTTTTTGGTCCATTTTAGATTACAGTTGGCTAGTTATCCATCCTCTGGATCCTACTGGACCATAAGAATTTTACAAATTCTTATCAGTCGTATCAGAAGAACCATGTGCTAATGATACCTCTATGTTTGTATATAATTATATGTAGAAATACACATTTATACAGAGGGCACAGGGTGGGTTGAGAGCAGCCCTGAAGAGAAAGCCTTGGGGGTGCTGACTGACAGGAAAACCTCAACATGAGCAGGCAGGGTGCTCCTGGAGCTCAGAAGCCCAACCCTGTCCTAGGATGCAGCAAGAAAAGTGTGGCCAGATCAGGAGAGGGGATTCTTTCCTCTGCTTTTGGGAGACCCCCAGCTCCAATCCTGCATCCAGGTCTGGTGTCCCCAGCAGAAGAAGGACATGGATCTGTTGGGATGAGTCCAGAGGAGGCCACAAAGATGATCCAGGGGCTGGAGCAGCTCTGCCATGAGGAGAGGCTGAGGAGCTGGGAGTGTTGAGACTCCAGGGGGACCTTAGAGCTGCCCCCCAATCCCTGAAGGGAACCTCCAGGAAGGCTGCAGAGGGACTTTTCAGAAGAGTGTCCAGTGCTAGGAGAAGGGGAAATGGTTTGAAAGTGCAGGAGAAGAGGTTCAGCCTGGAGCTTAGGAAGAAGTTCTTCAGGAGGAGGGTGCTGAGACTCTGGAACAGATTGCCCAGAGAAGTTGTGGCTGCCCCCTCCCTGGAGGTGTTCAAGGCCAGGTTGGATGAGGCTTGGAGCAACCTGGGCTGGGTGAGAGGTTGGAGGAGGAGAGGATCTCCAAGGTCCCTTCCAACCTCAGCCATTCCATGATATATGCACACAGGTATTTATATACACATATATTTCTATGCAGTAATAAAAGAGTCTGAGTTATTAGAAGTTACTGCCCAGAGGCCTGTTGAGTTATTTTGTCAGAAATTGCAAATGGATTTCTTTTCTTTTTCCCTGAAGCACTGTGCAATATTCAGTCAAAACTCTCCAAGCTGTGTAAATGTGGAGGGCTCACTGATTACAGTTGTCGTGCAGATGAAGGGGCTGCTTCACTCTGCAGCAGAATGTGGATTTCATTTGGAGAAAATGAATAATCCCAACGGGCTCCCTGTGCCAGCCATCTGCATTCTGTTTTCTTTTGTGTTGTGTTTTGGTGGGAAGAGCTTGAGACTAAAATGAGAAAGTGGCCTTGTTACTTGGATCATTTCTGGGAGCGAGATCTCTGTTTGCACAACAGCTGATGGGCCTGGAGAAAATTCAGTGTTGTCTGTTTTATGACCCAGTTATTCAAGTTGACTATTGGTAGCTTAAAGAAATTTGTCATCTGTATTTTTTCCTTTTCTGTTAAGATAAAGAAATAAACCAGGAGAAGTACTGGGAAAGCTGGGGGAGGAAAGCTTAAAAAAAAAAAAAAGACAGCTCAGCTCCCGACCTCCTTTACAAAGGCCAGAATACTAAATTTCAGTGAAAAATTATCACTCTGAGGACAGTGACATTGGAATGGTCTCCCAGGGGAAGTGGTGGATTCCCCCACTTTGGAAAATTTCAAGTCTCAGCTCGATGGGTGCTGGGACATCTGAGATAAACAATAATATGAGAAGGGTTGGAGCAGATGATCCTTGAGGTCACTTCCAAGCTGACATTCTTTGAAAATATCTTAATGCTTTACACATCACTAAGCTGGAGATGACTTTTATCATGTACCTTTGGAAGAGCTGGATTGTTGATTCTATGGATATGAAAGCAACTAAAGTTGAAAAGCAATTCCAAGCCCCTCTTAAGGACTTGGAGACAAGGCAGCCTTCTTCCAGCATCCTGTGCCTGCTCACATCTTGCAGATGTCACCTGCTGGAGTCTCTTGGCAGCTTTTTCTTTCAGCTGCCTGTTTTCTGAGCCACAAATCTAGAAGTTCAGATGAAAGTTGTAATATTGATGTGACACGGGGGGGTGGGGGGAAGTCAGTGATGCTTATCATGGGTGTTTGTCAGGGGTAAGACACAATCTCTCACTTTGTCAGCAGCTGGGAGTCAGGAAATGCCAACCTTGCCCTGCACAAGTCAGAGATGTTTGTCTTGATGCTTGTAGTGGGACCAGGGTTTCACTTGAAATCTGTTCAGTCAGATAATGATATGTCAGAGGTGTTGATATGCCAGAGGGTTAATTAGAAAATCCAGCTATTTACATCCTTATGCTGGGCAGTTGTTACTGACCCCAAGTCCCTTTCTTGATGGCTGCATAAGCTGTTGTGGCAGCTCACGTAAAGCGTGGGAAAATGAAACAAATGCTCAGCCCAGGAACCTTCAGCTTGATGGTGATGGCTGTGACAGCATGGAAAAACTTCTCTTTTTTGCTGGGCTAGCAATTCTGAAGCTCATTAGATCAGTATGTGTGTCCCAAGTAGCTTCAGCTCATCCCATACATCAAGCAGAGTCAGAGTCTGTGGTGCTGAGCTTATAAAATCCACACAAGTGTTATCAAAAGCCTGGGAAATGGAAAGGTTCTGGTTTAAAACTCCCCAAAGCAATCTGAGGAGATCTGTGATTCATTGCTGCTTAAAACAGCTTTTAATGGCAGCAAACAGTTTTGATGACATCAAACTCTGTGCTGAAGTCAAGGTGGTAGAGGGGAGGGGATGGCAGCCAGGGGGGCCTTGACAAGTTTGGGAAGTGGGCTGTGCAAATTGAGGGAAGATCAACAAGTCCAAGTGCAAGGTTCTGCACCTGGGGTCAGGCAATCCCATGCACCAGTACAGGAGGAAGGGAGGAGGAAGGATTAGGACAGCCCTGAGGAGAAGGATTTGTGGGTGGGGGTGGACCAGAAATTTGACATGAGCTGTCAATATGTGCTTTCATCCCAGAAACCAAGCAGGTCCTGGGCTGCATCAAAAGAAGCAGAGACAGAAAGTCAAGGGAGGGGATTCTTCCCCTCTGCTCTGCTCTGCTGAGACCCCACCTGGAGCTCTGTGTCCAGTTGTGGAGTCCCCAAGAGCAGAAGGACACAGAGCTCCTGGAAGGTGTCCAGAGCAGAGCCACTCAAATGCTCAGAGGGCTGAGCACCTCCCTGGGAAGCCAGGCTGAGGGATTGGGGTTGTTCAGCCTGGAGAAGAGGAGGCTCCCAGGTGAGCTCAGAGCAACCTTCCAATAACTGAAGGGGCTCCAAGAAAGCTGGGGGAGGGCTTTGGACACGGGGGGGTAGGGAGAGGAGAAGGGAAATGGGTTAAAACTTGGAGAGAAAGGGGAGATTGAGGTTGGAGATGGGGAGGAAATTGTTGAATTTGAGGGTGGGGAGAGCCTGGCCCAGGTTGTCCAAGGAAGTTGTGGCTGCCCCATCCCTGGCAGTGTCTCAGGTCAGGTTGGATGGGGCTTGGAGCCCCCTGGGCTGGTGGGAGGTGTCCCTGCCCATGCAGGGGGTTGGGACTGGATGAGCTTTGAGGTCCCTTCCAACCCAAACCATTCTGTGGTTCAGTGATTCTATTATTAAAAAGTTTTGTTTCCAAAGCAGTTTGGGTGTTTCTTCCCTCCCTGCCTTTCTTCCTGCAGGTAGATGCACATTCAGAGGTCTTCAGGTGTAGTTGCACAAACTGATGGCACTGATAGTGAATGTAGTAGCAGTGGCAATGATGTCATTATCTAAATAGTTCTGATTTTTTAATAATTTTTTTTTTTTTTTTTTCCCAAAAGCGGAAAACAAAAGGAATTCTTGCTGCTTGTACAGTAATGGGATTGGGTGATGCCTTGAGAGAATTAATTCTGGAATGGCTTTTATGATGCAGTTAAATTAATTTCATGGGCAACAGGAGGATTAGATAAATCAGGTTGTGCAGCATTAAACATTATTCACAGCACCTTAAAATTGGTTTTTTTTTTTTGGTTCTTACAGACTTACCTTATTCCTTTGTCATGGTTGCCATGTGTGTACTCAGCCCCTCTTTTCTATATGGTACAACTTCCACAGAAAGCTCAGTGCTCTTAAAATTCACTTAACTGTGCTTTTTTTTTAACTCCACAACTAGTACAGAGTTTTAATATTTAAGACTTTGGGTAATTACTGGGTAATTAGCAATCTGGACTGTTTGTCTCAGGGTGCCTCTGTTTCTTTATTCTGGCACTTTGCTTGTAGGTATCCCCTGTCTCCAGAACTTCAAGAGGGAAACCTCTTTTCTTTATCTTTACAAAAAAGTTGGTTCATGTTCTACTTAAACATCCTCCTTGAACTCCTGTGTTTTCAGAGCAGGGCAACAGAGCTGGGGAATGATCTGGAGCACCAGGAGGAGGTTCTGGAGAACTTCTGAGGAGCAACCAAGGGAGCTGGGGGTGCTCAGCCTGGAGACCTTGCTCTCTACAACTCCCTGGCTGGAGTGAGGGGAGGGGTTTGGGTCTCTTCTCCTAAGGAATAAGTGATGGGACAAGAGGAAATTGCCTCTATGTGCCCAGGGGAAGTTTAGTTTGGAGATTGGGAATAATTTCTTCAAAGGGTTGTCAGCCCCTGGTCCAGGCTGCCCAGGGCAGTCCCTATCCCTGGAGGGATTTAAAACCCTGGAGATGTGATGCTGAGGGACATGGGGCAGTGGTGACCTTGGCAGTGCTGGGGTAATGGTTGGACCTGATGATCTCAAGGGTATTTTCCTACCAAAACAATTCTGTGATTCTTTATGCTTTCAGGATTCATTTTGCTTTCATTGCCCCTGAAATAATTTCTGGTTAGAAATCATCTCTCAGGAGTGTTGTGCCTTTCCTCAATATTTCCAGTGTTGTTTGCCATCCCCAGGTAGCTCTGTGCATCCCCATTAAACCAAGGGATGAAGGCTGGAACATCAAGAGCTGGAAGGCTGGAGAGGAACTGTTTGCAAGGTCCTGGAGTGATAGGACAAGAGGCAATGGTTTTAAATTAGAGAAATAAAATAAATAGAGAAGAGCAGCTTTAGACTGGGTGTTAGGAATAAGTTCTTCACCATAAGAGGAGTCGAAAAATGGAGCAGGGTGCCCAGGGAGGTGGTTGAGGCCTCATCCCTGGAGATATCCAAGGATTGAGGAGGCTCTGAGCACCCTGATCTGGTTGAGGGTGTCCCTGCTGACTGCAGGGGGTTGGACGGGGTGACCTTTAGAGGTCTCTTCCAACCCAAATTATTCTATGATTTAATGAAATAAAATCCTTCCTCAGTTTAGGAAGGATATCGAGGTCCTGGAGCAGGTCCAAAGGAGGCAACTGGGCTGGTGAAGGGATCCAGCACAGATCCTCTGAGGAGAGGCTGAGGGAGCTGGGGGTGTTGAGGCTGGAGAAGAGGAGGCTCAGGGGAGACCTCATCACTCTCTCCAACTCCCTGAAAGGAGGTTGGAGCCAGGGGGGGGTTGGGCTCTTTTCCCAGGCAACTCTCAGCAAGACAAGAGGGCACAAGAGGTCTCAAGTTGTGCCAGGGGAGGTTTAGGTTGGACATTAGAAAGAATTTCTTTCTGGAGAGGGTGATGAGGCATTGGAATGGGCTGCCCAGGGAAGGGGTGGATTCTCCATCCCTGGAGATATTTCCAAAGAGCCTGGATGTGGCACTCAGTGCCATGGGCTGGGAACTGCAGTGGGAGTGGATCAAGGGTTGGACTTGATGATCTCTGAGGTCCCTTCCAACCCAGCCAATTCTAGGATTCTATGATTTGATGAAATACATGTACTGAAGTGTGTGTACCCATCTCTGTGTGTGTTTGCATGAGTAAGCTACCACCCACCCATCACCCACCTTCCTAGCTCCAAGTAAATCAAATATTTCACAAGTCTCTTTGGTGACCAACAGGCAGGGTAAGGCACAACCCAATTTTCTAAGTTCTTGTGCTGGGTCTGTGACCTCCCAGTTTACCAGCCTGGTTCAGATATGGCCTGTGAAGTAGGTTGCTGTACTTCATGAGTCTTAATATCCCAACAGCCAGTGGAAATTTGGGCAGTAATTTGGTGGTTTAGGGACAGCAGCCTTGAAGTTTATCCCAGGCATGGTCCCTGAGCTCTTGGTCATCACAACGTGATGCTAAAACTCTGTGCTAGGTGGAATACATTAATTTGAAGACTTTTTCTTCTTGTTTCCTCAGGAGATGAAGCACTGTTTAAACAAGTGGCTCAGACCAGTGTAAAAATTTTTGCCAAGTGTGATTAAACCCTCCGGGGTCATGAGGAGGAGGGAGATGGTCTGAACATCTGCACTGTGCCCAGCCAGATGGAACAGTGCTGTGTGTGACTTCCCAAGGATGATTCCTACATCCTTCTGGAGGGGAGGACTGCTGACAGTTATTCTGTCACAGTTATTCTGTGATTCTATGAAAATTTGAATTTGCTCTTCTCTTTTTAACCAACTTTCCTTAATGAAACCCATTAGGGAATTTCTCTTTGTAATCTCAGCCTCTGATTCCTCCTCTAACTCCAAAGCCTCCTTAGGAGCTGGTACAACTCCAGAGGAGTCCTCAGTGTCCTCAACACACCAGAAATTTGGTCTCTCCTCCTGAGTAGCAAGCAACAGGGCAAGAGGCAATGGTCTTGAGTCATTCCAAGGGAGGTTTAGAGTGAGTATTAGAAGAAAAGTCTTCACTGAAAGGGTTGGAAAACTTTGGCCTGGGTGGTGGTCACCATCCTGGAGGTGTTTAAAAGCTGTGTAGATGTGTGCCTAGGAGTATGGCTTAGCACTGGACTTGGCAGAGTTATGTTAGGATTGGTCTCAATTATCTTAAAGGTCTTTCCCAAGCTGAATAATTCTGGGAAATGCCAATATTTCTGCAGCTGCTTAATGAGAAATAAGCTGAAAAGCAACCTTGCTTCCAGTTGCTAGTCCTGCTAGCAAAATCCTGGAGACATCCTCAGGTGCTGAAGATTGTTTCTGGGGTTGGTTTTTTTGAGTCTTAGAATTTCCTTGAAGTACAAGTGAGGTTGAGTGAGCCCAGATGAGAAGTATGGGACAAACCTGCTCACCAAAAACTACCTGGAACAGGTTTGGGTTCCTGGATTAACTCCAGATGGTAACTGAAGATGCTGGGTCCTTCATGCAGGAGGCTGAGAGCTGGCACTCTGGGGTGTGATGGCTTTGTTAAGTTCTCCAGATCATAAAGTGCTGTTATCTTTTCTCCTGACCCCTATGTAAACCAGGCCATGGTACTTTCTTGAATTAATTCCTGTTTGAAAGAGGGCAAATGCTTCAGAAAGGCATCCAGTCCTGCTTGGGGGAAAAAAAAGTCAGTGACAGATAATACCTTTGATGTAAACGGTTAATTATGCTCTGGAAATTTATGTCTGACCCTTCCCCAAAGCTTGTCCAGCTTCAACTTTCCAGCCTTTGGATTCTCTAAAAAAAAAAAAAAAAAAAAAATTCATTAATGAATATTTTCTCCTCAGTTCTGTGCCCTCTGCTGTGTGCTTGCAGACTGATCCATTCACCTCTCAGCCTCCTCTTTGCTAAAGAACACTGAGCTTGTGGCTTCTCAGTGCTTTGCTCTAAGTTGTGCCCTCCAGCCTCCTAATAATTTTCAGGCTTCTTTTGTACACCCTTCCACTCCCTTTTCCCTGGTCTCTCCTTGTTCAGGAGTTCCAGGGTTTCATTTGGTGTTCCAGATGTGAGACCAACACAGAGTGGTGCTGTAAACTTCTCCTTGTGACAAAGCTCTTGGCTTTATTTAATCACTTCCAGTTAGTTAATTAATCCCCATTCCCACAGTGGGTCTGTCTCTCCTGTTGATTCTCTTCAGCATTCCCAAATTTGCTGGTGTTGGAGCTTTACACAATAATCCCATGTACCAGGAACTTCCTTGTTATTGCTTTTTCCCCTGGATGTAGAGATTTACCTCTTGACATTCAAATTCTTCAAATGGCTTAATTATAAATAGTAATGAAAATTAAAAATAATCCACTTCATTCTTTACCATTTCCTCCAACATTCTGGAGGCATTTGAGAATTCTGAGTCATAGGAATTTATGGCAGGAAAAGTCGTGGCCCATTCGAGCCAGAAGGGAATTGCTGCACCCACCTGTGTGTGCATTCATTGCCTGATCAATCTTTTTCTAGCTATTTTTGTTCTAAAAATGAAGATGAACCAAATTTAGGATTAAAATTTGAAGATTTCTATCCAGCAAAAGATAAGGGTTCTGGAATAGTTATTTATTTCAGCTGGGATACAGAGGACAGAAGGGACAGAGAAATTAAGATTTTTGGGAACTTGTAAAATCCAGTATTGGTCGTTCTCTCATTTCTGGTTGGATGGCAAGGATCTTGTCATGTGCCTGCCTGCTTTTTGCTTCTTTGTCCTAGATGCAATGTTGACTTTTTTAGTGTTTTGGCTTTGTCAGATCTTTGGAATAATAACTTTATCTCTCTCTTCTTATTGAAAGCTAAATTTGTCATCCTCATAAGAATACTGGTCACTCAAAATCTATATTCTGTAAATCCCTGTTGCTAGACATGAATTCTATTATTCTCCCTTAATTCTTTTTTAATAGAGTCTTCTATCATCTTGTTCTATAATTTTTGTCCCTGATCAATATGAGGTGGAGAGGCCAGTAATTACCTGGTCAGACCATTTATCCTTGCAATATTCATGCTCTGGTGTTTGTTTTAATTTCATTTGCCTGACCACCCCCCCCTCAAATATCCAAAGGCATCATGAAAATCAGTGTTGATGGTGTAGAGTTTGAAACTGTCAGGATTTTCTGATGAAACAAACCATTCACACTGCAGCATCCATCTCAATTCAGAGTACACAAGGATGTGAAATACCTCTTACAGCTTTTAATTTATAGACTGGAGCTTATTGAGTGCTCTGGACCTCACAAGAGGTACAAATAGTGAATAAATTCAGCTGTCACCCTGGGGCCAGGTGTGTTTTATTGCCCACACTTTGTTCATAGGTCAGTTTTGAGCATGGTAAGACATGACAACTTGCACAGCTTCTTCTGGGGCTCAGCTACTGAATAAGAAAGTGGATCTGGAGAGATGGGGGAAGAACAAGCAGAGAGAAAAGCAAATTTGTTCTTGCCCTGTTGCAGTTCAAAAAGATTGGTAGTGGATCAGCATGAGAGGCTACAGGTCCTGATGTGACCTCCTGATATTTGAGAATTTCATTAAGCCTCCAAATGTATAAATCCTGCTTTGTAAAATACAACTTTTCGTGTTAATTTTCACCTGCCAAGAGCAGCTGGAGAAAGAGGGCTTTGTGGTTTTATGGTTGGGTTTATTTGTTTGGCAGGGATGTGAACACCCATCCCATGGGTGGCAGAACTGAACCACTGAGCAGAAAGTCAAATTCCTTGCTAAGAGATGAATGGGATGATGCAAACTTTCCAGTCACTCATAAATCTTTTCTCTACATCCATCTGAGTGATGTCTAACAAGGTTTTAATGGTTTAGCATCTACTGATCAGGTGTTATGGGACCAAATCATGAAACCCCTTACTTGGTTGGTCAAGGCAAGCTCCTGTTGGCTCTGATAGGTAGGAAAATGTCTGTTTTTTCATTTCTTTTAAGTGGATTTCAAAGTTCTAGCTTGCTGAGGCTCTTAATAAGCTCACAGCCAGGCCACAACTTCTTAACACTGAAATATGCTGCTTATTACGATCCTCTGCTGGGACTATGAGAGAAGAACCACTGGATAATTTGGAGTGACTATGAGAGAAGAACCACTGGATAATTTGGAGTGTCCAGATGTAGGGAATAAACTGAGGCCATTGGGTGAAGGCCATGAAATGCACAACACCAGGAGAAAGGAAACCTTCAGGCTGTTTTTTTGAGCTGGCAAGATTTTTCAGGCTGGCCTACATGTTAATCAGATTGCTTAAAAATTAGGTTTTTTAAAAAAAAAAATCTTTGGGCTGCAGTTGTAACCCAAATGCTCTGCACATTGAGGATCTCTCCTACCTTAACTTCTCTCCTGCTTGGCCATGAATTGTAACTGCTCAGCCTTGCTGGCACTTAATTACTTCTTGGCACTTAATTACTTCCTTTTGTAGAATTTGTGTAACTGTTGGGTACAGGGCAGTGGAGCAGAAAGAGCTTTGATCTGTCTAGCAAAGTTTTTGCCATGCTTGATTTTATAACTTAAAGAAGAACTTAGAGAATAGCTATCAAAACCAGCTCTTTCTGCTGCTTTTACAGCTTCTGACTGTTTTTTTTTCAGAAAAAAAAAATCCTGCTCTTCACCATCCTACTCTGCCTATCTAGTAATACCACAAATTAACAATTTTATCTTCTTGTTTTTCCTAAGCTGGGGTATTTTCAACACTGTTCTGAGTATCAAGCCACAAGCTCATCTTCTATTTCTCTTTTTAACCAAGGGGGATAATTCATTACATCCCTAGTTCAAACCTCTGTTGGTTTATTGTTCATCTTGGAGCCAAGTGCTGTATTCCATGCTTTACATTTCCTAGTCCTGGATAAAAAGTGACAGGAGAGGGGTAGAATCCATTATAAATTTTCTTCATCCATAAAGGGAAAACAAATTGCTAAGTGGATTTTTTTTTTTTGTTATTGTTTTGTTTTGTAAAAAAAAAGCAACTTGATTAAGTTGGAGGGTTTAATTACATTTTTGTGGCCATTTTAGGGGTGTTAATTCAAATGGAGAAGATGAAATGCAAACACACGAATGCAAACGGATTTGGTAAATTACTGTTAAAAATGAGCTCAGTGATTATTTTTATTCTTCACAATAAGGATGCATTTTAAAAGCTTGTGTTCAGGTAAAGTTTTAATTGAGCTGTGTTAGGAGCTGAAGTTTCTTTGTGTTTTGTTTTTTTTTTTTTCCCAAGCTATCCTGAATTGTTTCCAATTAGGAGCACGATGCCATTTGCCTAGATATTTATTCCTGTGTAATTTGTTGAAAAATTTGACAGCACAGTGCTGATGTATTCCTTTCATTACAGACAGCTCTCTTTGATGGGCTAATTAGTGAAATGGAACACATTACTAATAGCCTCCAAGTAGGAGAACTTTCTGAAAATAAATAGTGATTTCCTGAATGCCTTGACAAAAGTTAATTTTTAAGGGCTTTCTTTCCATCTTCAGACAAAGAAACTGGAAGGGAATGACTTGGAATCTGGTTCAGGATTGAAGAATCTGACCAAACAACATCAAATTAAGCCCCTGCTCAGGGTGCAAGGGTTTCACAGGGGGGACACTGGGCTCACCAAGGTCTCACCTTACTGAGTCTACTGGGCTAGAGGAAACTCAAGCCTAAACTCTGCTGGCAGAACTGGCAGCTGTGTGAATTATTATTATATGTATATTTTCCATGGTAATTATTATTAAATGTATATTTTCCATGTTAAAAGCAGCATGTTTGGTTTGGGAGCTATTAAAAGGCAATTTTTTGCAGCTTTACCAGTTTTTTTTCCAGCTCATGGCACATACCTCAGAACACGTGTAGAGGTTTTCTGTTTCTACATGAAAACATATAGAATATATGTATATTTACAAAGGGCATACATAAAACATGGTTTTGTAACTCAAGAGATCCATATTGCTAACTTGAATGTTTTTAAGAGCTGTGGTGTGCAATCAGGCTCTAAAGGTCAGCAAGCAACCCACCCACCATCTCCATGTTGCTAATAAGATCAGTTTTGGGAGGAGTGGGGACTTCTTGCAAGTTCCCTTTGGTACCAGCAGGGTTTTGTAGCTGATGGAGTTGATCAAGCCATGAAAAAAAAGATTTTACCAAATTGGAGACTGTGGCTTTAGTCACATTAGGATCCCATTTCTGAGAATCCAGCCGGGTTTCTCTTCATTGGAAATTTTGGGATTTTTATTTATTTTCCAGCCTTCAGAGGATACCTAAAAATCCTAGGCATTCAAGTTACCTCATTCTGCTGGTTTATTTCAAACTCTTGAGTTCCAATTCCTTCTCTTGGCAGATGCTGCTGACTGAGTACCTGGACATGAAGAACACCCGGGCTGCCTCGGAGCCGTCTGCCCAGCTCAGCTATGCCAGCTCTGGGAGAGAATTTGCAGCCTTCTTTGCAAAGAAGAAACCACAAAGACCTAAAAATCCTTTGTTCAAGTAAGTGCTGGGATGATTTTAAAGCTGTGCCTCAGCTGTCTTTACCCCCTCGAGCACTGCACAACACTGGCTGCAAAATTCCTGTTTCATACTGGGAGAGAAGGGGAAGTTTTGGGATTGGAGGTTTAATCCCCAGAGCTGGAGCCTGGATAAGGTCCCTGCTATGGATTCATTGCTGGTTTTTAGAGTGTTGCTCTTTCCAGGGCTCCTCTCAGGACTAGGATCCCATTGTACAAGCTGCTGGAAAGCATGCAGGGCTACATTACTCCTGTCTTTGTCCACAGTGAATTTGGGACCTGCTCAAAAGAGGGATAAAGGAGACTGGACAAAGAGAATTAAGATAACTGTGTAATTACTAGATAGACTTAGCTGTTAATCCTATCAGTAACTCCTTTAATTCAGAGTTCAGAATAGAAAGAATTAAGTGGTTGGGAGGAGAGTTTGGGAAAGAAAATGAGAAGCTAGGTGGCCAAGGGAAGGGTTTTGAGGGAATGAATTCAGGGATACTGAGATGAATTTTCATCTTTTCCCACAACTACATCTGCTGGTTATTCTTTTTGGCCTGTCCAGGACTTTAGGGGATCCCAAAATGTGTTGTTCTGGTAGTGGATGCTCCAAGTTCAAAGACCCCAGTTTCCTGTCTGACAGCACATCTGTGTGTGTGGCTGCTCCCTACCTCAGTACTGCCAAAATAATCTTTTAAGTGATGTGTTTTTTTTTCCCCACAATGAGTTTGTTCAAAACCAGTTGGTGAGTAGAAGCCAGTTTCCTGGGAGATTCCAGGGAAAGGCAAAGTGGAGCAGTGGTGGGGAGTACCAGCAGCTTGAGGCATTAACCTTTTAACTGTGCTCAGCTGCAGCAGGAGCTGGGTTTCTGACAGGTCCTCAGCATCCCCTTGGTCTGGAAGCTGCTGCAGGGCTTGAGCTGTGTTTCTTTAACCATCTGAGCAGTGAGAAGCTGTGTGAGGCTCTGCTCTCCCAAGCTGAGAGTTGAAGGTTAAAAAAATACAGTGAAATATTTGCTGAGGGGGGAGTGATTTGAAGGATGCTGATGTAATATAGAATCAGAGAATTCTTTTGGTTGGAAGAGACCTTTAAGATCATCAAATCCAACCATTAAAAGGTCAAGGCCACCACTAAACCCTGTCCCTCAGCACCACATCTCCAGGGCTTTGAATTCCATCCAGGGATGGGGACTTCACCCCTGCCCTGGGAATCCTGGGTCTGAAAACCCTTTCCATAAAGGAATTGTTCTCAATATCCAATCTAAACCTCTCCTGGGCAACCTGAGACCATTTCTCCTCCTCTCCCTTATTCCTTGGGAGAAGAGACCCCTGCCCCTTGCTCCAAACTTTCTCCAGGCTGATGATCACCCCAGTATTCCCACAGCACTCATCCTCAGACTTGTGCTCACCCCTTATTTGCTGGAAATGGGAATCCATGAATTTGGGATGTTTTGTTTGACAAAGCAGCCCTCATTTGTGTTTGGAGCTACATCATTACATGTTAGGGAAATAATGCAGGAATTACAGTAATGAGGGACTGGGTCAGGCAAGTGGGAGGGGAGCTCTGTGTTTTGCATCCTCTTAATGGATTGTTGTTTGGGGTTTTTTTTTTTGGGGTTTTTTTCAGCTAAAACTTATTTCTTGATCATCCAGAGCCCATGGATATCTCTTGACTGTATTCTCCTTGTACCTAAGACCCCAGTTAGAAATCAAAATCTTCTGCACTGCCCTCTCTGCCTCTCCCAGGATGAGCTGTCTTGTCATCTCCTGTTGTTAGAAGGGTAACTGTTGATTGGAGGATTTCAGAGCTGCCTCCTGCCCTTATCAACCCATGGGTATTCCCTTCCACCTTTGTATTATTATTTTTTTTTTACACTCTCATGGCTGTTTATTTTTAGAATTACATTCTGAATTTATTCTGACTATTGGAACAAAACAGGGCTGCTCAGCTTTGTCTTGTGTCTTTTCTTGGAGGCTCTTGGACCCATTTAAATTGGAGCAATAAGGATGCTCTGTTTCACCTGCAGCATTTTAAGGCTCCATCTTAGTTTGACAGCAGAGTGAAGGTGTGAGTATAATTGTTTAAAGGGAAGGTGGTGTCACCTTGTAGGAGCAGGATGTCTCTTCCCACTCGTGGTCTTGTCACAGAGCACTGCAGTGACAGCAGCAGTTATTGGGGTCTCTTATTTGGTTATCTGTCTCCTGTCAGCTGTCACTATATCTATGGAAATCTCAGCTGAAATGGAATTTCTCAGTCCATTGAGGGATGTCTGTGTTTGATGGAGTGGCATTCTTGCCTCCTCTCCCACCTTCAGGGCTTTTTGTGCCAGGCTCTGAGGCTCCTGTAGCCTTTCCATTTGCTCCATCCAAATCAGAGGAACCTTCCACTTGTCATCAGAATGTCTGCATTTAATTTCTCCCTCCCCAAGCCTCTTAGGGCAGGGCTCTACCTTGTGTTTTACTCCCAGCTGGATGCAGATGTTTGTGCAGTGCCCTCTGGTAGCTCACTGGAAGCTCATTTTAACACTAACTACTTTTTCCAGTTGTGTGTTCCAGCAAGAGAGGAAAGAATGCAAACCCCTCTATTCTGTCTCTCTGCCTGGAAATCAGGTAGCATTTGGAAGAGGCTTTTAAATCATTGCTTCCCTGTCTTTAAAATGGATGTAATTCCCTAGGGGAAAAAAATGGTGATGTATTTAGTTGTTTAAAACTGTCTTTAAAAAGGAAAAATTCAGTTTATGCCATCATAAACCTGGCTTTCTTCTCTTCTAAAAGGTAGCCAAGCATGTGTTCAGGTTGCCATTTAGCAACCTGAAGATTTTCAAGGTGGAAATTGGGCATGGGTGGGAAAGGAGTGGGTTGTACAAGCAAGTGTTCAACACCCAATGCATTAGGCTCAGCCTTTGGTGTAATGATGTGTAATTCTGGGTAAAACAAATGTATTTGGAAAGCTTGGTTTTGGAAGGATCAGCATGGAGAAAGGAGTTACAAGAATTAGGGAAGCTGAGTGGGAATAAAAATGTAGAAAAGCAGATCCATGGCAGAGGGGGAAGACAGGGGGGGAGAAACTGGATGGCTGTAGGAAAGAAGTAAATGCAATGAGATCCTGCAGCAAAATCCAGTGCAGGGCTCTAAGGATTAATCTGGGTCACTGTCTCAAGGAGGAGGCTGAATTTTTATTTAATATTTTTATTTTAATTTTTTTTCTTTTATTATTCATTTGCCTTGACCTGAAGCTTGTGGTTTAGGTGCTTGGAGAAGACCTCTGGGCCATGGCAATAATGTTAGGATGCACAGCAGAGGCAAAAGGAGCACATCCTAAATATGGAGCCAAGAATTTACTTTAATTTTAATTAATTTTTTAAAATTTAATTTTTTTTTTTTTTTTTACTTTAATTTTAATTAAATTTTAATTAAAATCTTAACTGCTTGTATTGTGATAGAAGGTTCTTAGTTCAAATTGCAGTAGTACTCACAGCCCAAATTAGGGCAGAAAAGCCTCATTAATAGGAACAACCTTAACACTGTTGCACAAAAGGCTTAGGAAAGCTTTTTTTCTGGTGTGACATTTGTGTTTCCAGTGTCCCTGTTGGTGGCACTGGTTCAGTTTTCCTTAGCAGAAGGGTTGAGGAGGGTGCTGGGGGTGTTACTGCAACCCATCAATATCTCCAGGTCTTCACCCTGAGGAATTTGATGCTCATAAAAGACACTTTCCCTCTTAACTCTTGTGTCCACTTGAGCTTTTTGCAGATCTTTTGTTTCCACTCCCTGCTCCCTTCCCAGCAGCCAGGACACACAAGGGACTGGTGTTTGCTGGGCAGTGCCTGCACAGGGTGACAACCTTCAGCCATCTGAGGTGTCCTCAGCCTTGAGTTCAGGCATGGGATGCTTGGGATCACAGGGACAGGCAGCTCTAGCCCCTGACTTTTTTTTTTTTCCAGAGCCTTGCATCTCACCATCCACCTCTGCCTTTAGTAATACCACAAATCAGCAATTTTATCTTCTTGTTTTTCCTAAGCTGGGGTATTTTCAACACTGTTCTGAATATCAGACCACAAGCTCATCTTCTATTTCCTTTTTTAACCCAGGGGGATAATTCATTACATCCCTAGTTCAAACCTCTGTTGGTTTATTGTTCATCTTGGAGCCAAGTACTGTATTCCATGCTTTACCTTTCCTAGTCCTGGATAAAAAGTGACAGGAGAGGGGTAGAATCCATTATAAATAGGCTACACCCATAAAGAGAGAACAAATTGCCAAGTGGATTTTTTTTGCTGTTTTATTTTGTAAATAAAGAGCATCTTGATGAAGTTGGAGGGTGTTTTTTGCTGGGCAGGGTGGCAACTTTCAGCCATCTGAGGTGTCCCCAGCCTTTAGTTCAGGCATGGGATGCTTGGGATCACAGGACAGGCAACTCCAGCTTTTGACTTTTTTTTTTTCCAGAGCCTTGCATCTCACCATCCTACTCTGCCTTTAGTAATACCACAAATCAGCAATTTTATCTTCTTGTTTTTCCTAAGCTGGGGTATTTTCAACACTGTTCTGAATATCAAACCACAAGCTCATCTTCTATTTCTCTATTTCCCTTTTTAACCCAGGGGGATAATTCATTACATTCCTAGATCAAACCTTTGTTGGTTTATTGTTCATCTTGGAGCCAAGTACTGTATTCCATGCTTTACATTTCCTAGTCCTGGATAAAAAGTGACAGGAGAGGGGTAGAATCCAATATGAATTTTCTTCACCCATAAAGAGAGAACAAATTCCAGATGGAGATTTTTTTTTTCTGTTTTATTTTGTAAAAAAAAAGCAATTTGATTAAGTTGGGGAGTGTTTTTTTTCTGGGCAGTGCCTGCCCAGGGTGACAACCTTCAACCATCTGAGGTGTCCCCAGCCTTTAGTTCAGGCATGGGATGCTTGGGATCACAGGGACAGGCAGCTCCAGCTTCTGACTTCTTTTTCAGAGCCTTGCATCTCACCATCCACTTCTGCCTTTAGTAATACCACAAATCAGCAATTTTATCTTCTTGTTTTTCCTAAGCTGGGGTATTTTCAACACTGTTCTGAATATCAGACCACAAGCTCATCTTCTATTTCTCTATTTCCCTTTTTAACCCAGGGGGATAATTCATTACATCCCTAGATCAAACCTCTGTTGGTTTATTGTTCATCTTGGAGCCAAGTACTGTATTCCATGCTTTACCTTTCCTAGTCCTGGATAAAAAGTGACAGGAGAGGGGTAGAATCCATTATAAATAGGCTTCACCCATAAAGAGAGAACAAATTGCCAAGTGGATTTTTTTTTGCTGTTTTATTTTGTAAATAAAGAGCATCTTGATGAAGTTGGAGGGTGTTTTTTGCTGGGCAGGGTGCCAACCTTCAGCCATCTGAGGTGTCCCCAGCCTTGAGTTCAGGCATGGGATGCTTGGGATCACAGGACAGGCAACTCCAGCTTCTGACTTTTTTTTTTTCCAGAGCCTTGCATCTCACCATCCACCTCTGCCTTTAGTAATACCACAAATCAGCAATTTTATCTTCTTGTTTTTCCTAAGCTGGGGTATTTTCAACACTGTTCTAAATATCAAACCACAAGCTCATCTTCTATTTCCCTTTTTAACCCAGGGGGATAATTCATTACATCCCTAGATCAAACCTCTGTTGGTTTATTGTTCATCTTGGAGCCAAGTACTGTATTCCATGCTTTACATTTCCTAGTCCTGGATAAAAAGTGACAGGAGAGGGGTAGAATCCAATATGAATTTTCTTCACCCATAAAGAGAGAACAAATTCCAGATGGAGATTTTTTTTTCCGTTTTATTTTGTAAAAAAAAAGCAACTTTATTAAGTTGGGGGATGTCTTTTTCTGGGCAGTGCCTGCCCAGGGTGACAACCTTCATCCATCTGAGATGTCCCCAGCCTTGAGTTCAGGCATGGGATGCTTGGGATCACAGGACAGGCAGCTCCAGCTTCTGACTTTTTTTTTCCAGAGCTTTGCATCTCACTTGCATCCTACTCTGGTAGGACACTCAGGAGAGTGGTAGAATCCATTATAAATTTTCTTCACCCATCAAGAGAGAACACATAAAGAGAGAACACATGATTTTTTTTTCTGCTTTATTTTGTAAAAAAAAAAAAAGCAGCTTGATTAAGTTGGAGGGTGTTTTTTTCTGGGCAAGGTGACAACCTTCAGCCATCTGAGGTGTCCCCAGCCTTGAGTTCAGGCATGGGATGCTTGGGATCACAGGGACAGGCAGCTCCAGAGTGGCAAAGTCAGAGCTGGCCTGAGTCTTTGTGATTCAGGTTGGTGCCCAGTCTGGGACTTTTTACTATCAATGGCAAAAATCATCTTTATGTGGCTCTAATAGTTGGAAAAGATTTGTTTCCACTTCTCAAAATGGTCATTGTGGAGTGTTGGACAAGAGAAATGGATTACTGCACAACAGAAATTTATTACTCCCTCATTTCCAGGACAATATTAACATTTAATTTGTATGTATCTGCCACATAGCAATTGAGATGGTATTAGCTTATGGTTTTGATTTGGATTTTACCAGGTTTTTGACCCATTAGTGCTTTACTGCCTGGGTGATGGAGCAGAGGATCATCTCTGGGCTTTTGTGTCTGTGTCATGGGTGTTGTTGGCAGAGCTCTGTTGATCTGAGGTTGCAGAATTTGGACCTTTATAGGAAAAATGTGCCTTTGTCTGCCTTGATAATTTTGCTCCAGCATGAAAATCTTTTTTTGTTTAGAGCTGAGCAGTGCTCCCAAGAAGGAGCCTGCTCTGGCAGGGGGGTTGGACTCAGGTGATCTCTACAAATCCCTTCCAACCCCTAACATTCTGTGATTCTGTGTGATTCTGTGATTTTCTGGATGGCTAACTGACTGGTTTATTTTTATTTAATTACAGGTTTGAGTCCTCATCCCATGCTATTAGCATGAGTGCCTACTTGAGGGAGCAGAGAAGGGAACTGTACAGCAGAAGTGGAGAACTTCAAGGTAGGGAAGCAGAAATTTGCTGCTTTGGATATTTCTTTTTTGCAGAAGTTTGAATATCCTCTCCCTGCTATGTCAGGGTGTTAATACCTCTCTTCTGTGCCACACAGGCTGTGTAAATACCTCCAGTTTTTAAGCTCTGTTTATTCTTACTGAATTCTGAAGCAGCAAGGTTTCTCTGTATTCCCTCTTCAGCTAGAAGTCCAGGTCTTAAAAGATACTCATAAAACAATGGATAAAGTGCAGACAGTCTCACCAGGAGCACTGATTTTGGGTACTTGGAGCTCCTTCCTTATCTACAGTTTATTTCCTTGCATCATATGCTGAATGGGTTACCCTGGATTGAGCTGAAGAGCAAAGCTACAAATTTCTGTTGTGAGGCCCAAAGTGACCAATTCTTTTTCTCCTTCTTTTTTATTTTTTTTACAACACTTCATCTTCAAGTGTTGCAAAGTGTTTGGAAATGGTGAATTTGAAGAGTTGAACTACTCTTCCTGGTTTATATTGCTTTTGGAAGTGCTGTTTTTACACAGAGAAGTGTTCTCTCCCCTGAGCATGGCATCATTTCATGATTTTTTTTTTTTTTCTTTTTCTGAGTGGTCAAATTCACAAGAGGTTTGGGGAGCAATATCAAGGCAGAATCTTCAGGCTGTCATCAGAATGTGTAGCAGGACTAAATTATTTAATTACATCTATTTCATGTCTTACCAAGCTAAGCATAACAAGAAAATAACCTATAGTCTTCAAATATCACAGTGATGGGCAAGGGTAGAATTTCTCCTTGAAATCTTACTCATGTTAATTTTCAGTTGGCTTTTACTTGAAGATGTTTTATAATTTACAAGAGAATTTTTTATTAATGTGTGTTCCTTCTTTAATAAGTTAATTACCCTCAGCAACAAGTTAAAACTACAACAGTGTGATAAGAAGTGGTGAGTTTTATGGTGTTCTTGTAGACAAATTTCTTCCCTTAGGTGACTGTACAAAGAATTGATGATAACATGTGTAATATAGTGGTGATTAAGGGTATAAATGTGCATTGTTTGGTGAATGTTCAAGTACTTCTGGGTGGGTGGTGAAGGAAGAATCTGGGATAAAGATGTACTGAAGCTGACAGTTGTCCCCCTTATGATCTGACAGCATATGGGAATATAAATCAGAGATACCTTTTACATTTAATTGCCTTTTAAATTATGGGGTCACTGTTTACACACACTTGGAAGGTGTTCAGCTTGCTGCTCTTCACCTTTTGAGACTCAGGTTCTCACCTTCCCAATCTGTCACAGGTGCCCAGGTTGAAAGAAGTCAGGCACTTCAGTGGGATGTTATTAAGTGTGAGCTGTTATATTGCACTAGCATCTTCTCCTACAAGTTGGCAATAGGATTTAAACACCTACTTCTCCCCAGTCAATAACTCTGTGCTACAAACTGCACTGGACGACTGTGACTTCAAAGCTGAGAAGCCAAGTCCTGCCCTTTGGCCACAACAACCCCATGGGGAGCTCCAGGCTGGGCACAGAGTGGCAGAAAGGGAGCTGGGAGTCTGGATTGCCAGGAAGCTGAAGAGGAGCCAGCAGTGTGCCCAGGTGGCCAAGAAGGCCAATGGCATCCTGGGCTGGCTCAGGAACAGCGTGGCCAGCAGGTCCAGGGAAGGGATTCTGCCCCTGTGCTCAGCTCTGGGGAGGCCACAGCTTGAGTCCTGTGTCCAGTTCTGGGCCCCTCAGCTCAGGAAGGAGATTGAGGTGCTGGAGCAGGTCCAAAGGAGGCAACTGGGCTGGGGAAGGGATCCAGCACAGATCCTGTGAGGAGAGGCTGAGGGAGCTGGGGGTGTTGAGGCTGGAGAAGAGGAGGCTCAGGGGAGACCTCATCACTCTCTGCAACTCCCTGAAAGGAGGTTGGAGCCAGGGGGGGGTTGGGCTCTTTTCCCAGGCAACTCTCAGCAAGACAAGAGGGCACAAGAGGTCTCAAGTTGTGCCAGGGGAGGTTTAGGTTGGACATTAGAAAGAATTTCTTTCTGGAGAGGGTGCTCAGCCATTGGAATGGGCTGCCCAGGGAAGGGGTGGATTCTCCATCCCTGGAGATATTTCCAAAGAGCCTGGATGTGGCACTCAGTGCCATGGGCTGGGAACTGCAGTGGGAGTGGATCAAGGGTTGGACTTGATGATCTCTGAGGTCCCTTCCAACCCAGCCAATTCTAGGATTCTGTGAATTTTAGACCTGTTGAGTACTGAGTTTGGAGCAGTAGTGGGGTCATCACAGAGCCTCTAACACTTGCCTCGAGATTTTCAGGTCTCTTTGGAATTAGTTTTGTTGCTTTCAGAGTGTGAAGTTGCCTCCACACCCTGACTGTAAGAACACCCTAGAAAACAGTATTGACTCACTCCAGGTCAATGTCCTCTTCCAGGTACCCTGTGGCTGAGATTTGGGTATTTTTGTGGTTACCATTAACTGAGGGTTTATTTTTAAGTAGCTCCTTTCCTGGAATAGTTCCTTTCAGAACCCGATACTGGTGGGCACGACCAAATTTTATGAAACAGTGACTGCTCATTGATACAAGACAAATTTTGAAGCAATATTTGTGGAGAATGGGCCACTGGGACTGTTTTCAAGAGAGGAGAAGGTAAAGGAGCTGTGCAGACTTCCAGCTGCTGAGCTAGCACAGGGTTGTAAGGAACAAAGCCTCTGAGCTGACAAAGGAGTAAAAGACAAAATATAGGAATTGGTGTGATAGGAACAAGATGATTTTGCCCTTTCTGGCTGAATTGGAAGAGTCTGAATGTGATGCAATAGGTGACAAAAAGCCAATGTAGGGAGTCAAGAGGGACAATAGATGGGATGACTTTGCTTGAGAAATCTTTACAGTTTAACCATCAAGAAAAGTTTCCCTTTGAACTTTTATGTTAAAAATGTACCATCCTCTCTCTCTATTATAAGCTGCTGTTCCCTTTTAGGTAGCTCATTAATCTTCCCAAATCCCAGACCACAGCAAGATCTGCATTTTGATATATATATATATTTTATATTTTTTTTAACCCCTTTTAAAGAGAAATATCACTTAATTGTTCATTCAGGTTACTGGAAGGCAGGCATGTGACTCTGCACTGAATGCCACACTGTTTCTCTTCCTGACAGCTTTATCCACAGGGATGATTTTTCAGTGGCAGCAGGAGGAGGGTGGCTGTTAAGGAAACCTTCCAGAAAAGATCTTCAAAGAAACATATGCATTAAAAAAAAAAAAAAAAAGGAACTTACTGAAGTTTGGCTCACACCAACTTTTTGAAAGAAGAATTTAATTTAAATAGCCTTCAAATGGGTGAAGATCAGAGTGATGCTTTGTCATTAACCTCTTTTATTTGGACTGAAATAGTGCAGTGCATCAGGCACACGTTATCCCTCAGTGGGAAGAAGGGCCCTGCTGTAAATGATTCAGAGATGGAAGGATTAATTCTGGTGTCTTATTCCCCTGAAGCCAGAGGAGGAAGACTTAGGCCATGTATTTTTCCCTGGAAGTTGGACACACAAGTTGTTTGAGAATTTAAAAAGTGAGGGGGAGGGTGGAGAAAGCAAGTACCTGGCTGAAATATCTCCTTCCAGACTAACACAGGTGAGGAGCCCCAGGATGTTGCTGGAAGTAAAATGTCAACAAGTAATGATCATTAATAAACATCTCATATTAATTTTTGTTTCCCAAGAGCATGGCATAGCTGTATGCTGGCTGGAGAATTTACATTTTCCTTGTTGAAGCCCTCATGCTCTTTGTCAAATAAAATGTTCTTTTTATAAATTGTCTTTAGTAATGGAGGTACATTGTAAAAAAAAAGCTTTATTCCTTCAGGAGCTGCATGACTGAAGCCTTGTTTATCTCAGATGAGTCTCCTTTTCTCCTTTAGCACCTTCCTTCATCAGCAACAATTCTCACCATGTGTCTAAATCTGCTTTGTGTCCCTCACCTTCTTCCCAGCACCCATCAATGTCTCTTGGTGTCCCCAAGCCACCCACTGAGCAAAAAGCAGCACGTGCCATGGCTGGATCAAACAGAGGATGTCCAGAGCAAGCAGCAATGTCCTGTAGAACCAAATAATAAAATAGAATCATAGAATTAAGGCTGGAAAAGACCTCCAGATCATCAAGTCCAACCATCACCCAAACACAACCATGTCCCAAAGTGCCAACTTTTTGAACCCCTTTAGGGATGGTGACTCCACCACTGCCCTGAGCAACTTGTTCCAATTCATGACCACTCTTTCAATGAAGAAAATTTTCCTTATAACACCTCTAAGCCTCCCCTGGAGCAACTTGAGGCCATTTCTTCTTGTCCTGTCACCCATCCATTACTTTGGGAGAAGAGACCAACACCCCCCTTGCCCTTTTCAGGTATTTGTAGAGAATGATAAGGTCTCAGCCTCCTCTTCTGTAACTAACCAATGCCACTTTCCTCAGCTGCTTCTCATGAGATTTCTTCTCCAGAACCATCCCCAGCCCCACCACCCTCCTCTGAACATGCTCCAGCCTTTCAATGTCTTCCTGTAGCAAGGGACCCAGAACTGAGCCCAGGATTTGAGATGCAGCCTCAGCAGTGCTGACCACAGGGCTGTGATCACTTCCCACACTTCTGCTTCCAAGATGCTTCCAAGATGTCCACCACTACCATGAAAAGGAGCAGAAATTGGCTCACCAGCTCAGTTGCTGTGAGGATGGGACAGCCAGGAGATCAGATCACTCATTTTCTTTGGGAACTGGGCTAAGATCCTGCTGTATTTCACCCCAAAAGAGGTTGCTTTTCTCTGCCTGGTGGAATGAATCACATGCAGACCCCTTATTTCATTCCACCACTTCCACGCCAAGTTTCCATTCCACCAAGTTTCTTGGGAATAAAAAAAATGTCATTTCTTGTCATGGAGGGAGGTCAAGGACTGAAGGAGGTTGTCACTGAGGCTGCACAGTGAGGCAGGAGGGCAAAAAAAAATGTCATTTCTTGTCATTAAGGGAGATCAAGGACTGTAGGAGGTTGTCACTGAGGCTGCACAGTGAGGCAGGAGGGCAGTCTGCAGGGGCCTGGAGGTTTAACTCATTAAATTGAGTGTACCTGGTATCTGGAAAACATGGTTTGAAGCAAAAATTAAGACAAATCCAAATCTTCTGGATAGTGTCTGAGCATGTCTGGTGGTAGGATGAGAGAAAATGGACTCAAGTTGTTTCAAGGGAGGTTCAGATTGGGTCTTAGGAAAAATTTCCTTATGGAAAGAGTGTCCTAGCATTGGAACAGACTGCCCAAGGAGGTGGGGAGTCACCATCCCTGGAGGTGTTCAGAAAAGATGTGGGCTTAGCACTTGAGGCCATGGTTTAGTTGGCTTGATGGTTGGAGATGATCATCTCAAGAAGAGGTCTTTCCAACTTCATTAATTGTATGATTTCCAAATTCATATTCTGGAAATCTTTTTTAAAAGCACTAATCCTTGTTTTAATTTCATTGTGCTGAGCATGTTACACCCACCTTGTGTGTTGCATATATCTGCAATGATTTCTTTTTATAGGATCCAGCAGCCTTCACCAGCACAGTTCCCTTGCACATTTGTATGTCTTGGATTCTGGCTGCCAGGGGTTTATGTGTCTGCATTGTGTGGGGCTGGGGCAGAAGGTGGACTCTGGACATCACAGAATTCTCCCAGTAGGAAAGGAAGAGACCTGTAAGATCACTGTGTCCAACTGTTAACATCCACCCAGTTAATATATATATATATCTCAATATCTGTACCACCCACCAGAGCATATCCTGAAGTTCCTCATCTACATGGTTCTTGAATACTTCCAGGGATACTGAATCCACCACCTCCCTGGGCAGCCCATCCCAACACCTGACTACTCTCAGTAAAGAAAATCTTCCTCAAATCCAGTCTAAACCTCCCCTGGTGCAACTTCAGGCCATTTCCTCTGGTTCTATCATTGTTCAGTTGAGACAAGAGCCCAGCACCCACCTCCCTGCAACCTCCTTGCAGGGAGCTGTAGAGAGCAATAAAGTCTCCTCTCAGCCTCCTCTTCTCCAAACTAAACATTCCCAGTTCATAGAATCATAGAATCAACCAGGTTGGAAGGGACCTCAGAGCTCATCAAGTCCAACCCTTGATCCACTCCCACTGCAGTTCCCAGCCCATGGCACTGAGTGCCACATCCAGGCTCTTTTGAAATATCTCCAGGGATGGAGAATCCACCCCTTCCCTGGGCAGCCCATTCCAGTGTCTGATCACCCTCTCCAGAAAGAAATTCTTTCTAATGTCCAACCTAAACCTCCCCTGGCACAACTTGAGACCTCTTGTGCCCTCTTGTCTTGCTGAGAGTTGCCTGGGAAAAGAGCCCAACCCCCCCCTGGCTCCAACCTCCTTTCAGGGAGTTGGAGAGAGTGATGAGGTCTCCCCTGAGCCTCCTCTTCTCCAGCCTCAACACCCCCAGCTCCCTCAGCCTCTCCTTATAGGATCTGTGCTGGATCCCTTCCCCAGCCCAGTTGCCTCCTTTGGACCTGCTCCAGCACCTCAATCTCCTTCCTGAGCTGAGGGGCCCAGAACTGGACACAGGACTCAAGCTGTGGCCTCCCCAGAGCTGAGCACAGGGGCAGAATCCCTTCCCTGGACCTGCTGGCCACGCTGTTCCTGAGCCAGCCCAGGATGCCATTGGCCTTCTTGGCCACCTGGGCACACTGCTGCCTCCTCTTCAGCTTCCTGGCAATCCAGACTCCCAGCTCCCTTTCTGCCACTCTGTGCCCAGCCTGGAGCTCCCCATGGGGTTGTTGTGGCCAAAGTGCAGGACCCAGCACTTGGAATGTTGAACCTCATCCCGTTGGGATCAGCCCAACTCTCCAGTCTGTCCAGGTCCCTCTGCAGAGCCCTCCTGCCTTCCAGCTGATCCACACTTCCCCCCAGCTTAGTGTCATCTGCAAATTTCCTTCAGCCTTTCCTTATAGGGCTTGTTCTCCAGACCTCTCCCCACCTTGGTTGCCCTTCTCTGCCAGTCAGTTTAAAATAAACATGAAAAATAAATCAGTTCAAGTCAACAACAAAAATGAAAGGACTCATAACCCTGATCAGTGATCTTTATTCCAGGAATTGCCCTGTCTCAGGTCTTCCTTACTCCTGAACAGCCTTTGTGTGTGCAGAAGATCAGGAAGAGGAGATCACCAAGGGCAGGAGATGTGTCCCCAGCAGCCATGCATTGTGCTGCTGGCTGGAAATTTCTGTCCAGGGTTGTTAAGATCCACCCTGTGGTTGATAGAATTTATTTCCTGCATCACAAGGTGGTGTGTGAGCTCTGGCTTCTCCTGGATACTTGGGTGTTGTTTCAGGGAATTCATGGAGCTGTATATTGTGCTGTTGATAACCACAACCTCAGTCCAGTTTAACTGTAGAGATGGGAAAAGATGTTTTTTGACACTGTGAAAATCCAAAGAGCCTCCAGAGTGCTGATCAGCATGGAAAACAGCATCCAACTGCTCCTTTATCTCTGTGTGTGCAGGCCCTGGTGGTTCATCTCAAGGTCAGCATTGCTGGAATTGGACATCTGGGTGGTTTATAAGAATGAAATGTTCAGTGCTCCCAAGCAGCTGGTGTTCCCCTGGATGTTAATGGGCTCCACAGCTGCTCAGCACCTCTTAAAATTTGGGCTTGTTAGCTCCTTCACCCTGGAAGCTCAGTGCACTTCAGCATTAATTAAACTTCTTGGTGTCTTCAGAGTGGGATTTTATTTGGATTGTAGCTGTGCAAGCTGTGAGATGCAGTGCATCAGCCTGGGGAGGATGATGGCAGCAGAATTCCAGGCAGAATTCCAGAATTTCAGCCTTTGATTAAATTGAACTGGTTTGAGTCTGAATACTTAATGGTATTGATGTCCACATGTATAAATCTGAGGAATCACTGCCTCCCAGGGCTTTTGTGCTGGTTTTTTTTTTTTTCACGTTTTGTTTGTTTGCTTGGGTTTTTTTTAATTGAGAAATTGTGTCCTCTCTGACCCTGCAACGTGAGCATCTTGCAGATGTTTGTACTCTTCTTGCCACTGGAAGGTTGGCCACTTGTAGAAGGAGAGCAGGGAAGTGTTAAGTGGCTTCAGAGAGAGTGAAATTCATGCCCCAGAGCAATGTTCCCTCAACTGCTGGGCACATTCTGTGTGCTCAACTGAAACAGCAAAAATTCTGTATTTCTTTATGAAGTTATTTAAATGGTTTCAGTCCAGAACTCTGTGATGCAGCACACTTTTTACTATTTCAAAAAATTCCTTATGCTTCATTTTTCTTAAGCTTTAGCTTGTCAGGGATGATTTCAAGTGCCCAAACAGTTCATTTTCTCTTGGTGGGAGTAGTGGAGCAGTATATAAATTTAATTTTTAAAATCCAAAATGAAAATCTAATGCAGGAGTCTCTTGTAGTTTCTAAGTATGCAACACTCAAGTATTTCAAAGATGGACAGAGTTCAATTATATATATACATAGTATAAGATTTTTAGGTTTTGCCAGCTACACTGTACAGCATTATCTTATTGTGTGTCCAGTTGTGGAGTCCCCAAGAGCAGAAGGACACAGAGCTCCTGGAAGGTGTCCAGAGCAGAGCCACTCAAATGCTCAGAGGGCTGAGCACCTCCCTGGGAAGCCAGGCTGAGGGATTGGGGTTGTTCAGCCTGGAGAAGAGGAGGCTCCCAGGTGAGCTTAGAGCAACCTTCCAATATCTGAAGGGGCTCCAAGAAAGCTGGGGGAGGGCTTTGGACACGGGGGGGTAGGGAGAGGAGAAGGGAAATGGGTTAAAACTTGGAAAGAAAGGGGAGATTGAGGTTGGAGATGGGGAGGAAATTGTTGAATTTGAGGGTGGGGAGAGCCTGGCCCAGGTTGTCCAAGGAAGTTGTGGCTGCCCCATCCCTGGCAGTGTCTCAGGTCAGGTTGGATGGGGCTTGGAGCCCCCTGGGCTGGTGGGAGGTGTCCCTGCCCATGCAGGGGTTGGGACTGGATGAGCTTTGAGGTCCCTTCCAACCCAAACCATTCCAGGATTCTATGAAAATATGGTTTTGGGGTCTGTCTCCAAGTGAGATATAAAAGCCCCAAGTGCTGTTCCAGGGAGTGTTTCAGAGCTGCACAACCCAGGGGCATTTGGATCTCCTTGCATCCAGTGTCCATCAGGATGCCCAAAGATGGGAGAACTTCAGTCCTTCCATCAGCTGATTTAACTGAGCCACTTGGGGGGTTCTGACCCTGCAGAAGGGGACAGGGCTGAAAAGACTCAGATGACAGAAAAGTGACCCAAGCACAGCTCTGACACAGATTATCCTGGGGATAAATTTCCCAGGATTGCTGTGGCTGCCCCATCCCTGGCAGTGTCTCAGGTCAGGTTGGATGGGGCTTGGAGCCCCCTGGGCTGGTGGGAGGTGTCCCTGCCCATGCAGGGGTTGGGACTGGATGAGCTTTGAGGTCCCTTCCAACCCAAACCATTCTATTCTATGATCTTTCTTATCTGAAGGTCTCTTCATGCTGTCTGTCTGTCTCCTGGGTTGCAGGAGGTTTGGACCTTGGCTGAATGGTTCAGGCATAACTATTGGTGCTTAGATTGAGCTGAGTTCTGGAAGTTCAAAAGATGAAGCAGGATTCCAGGGAGCCTGGAGGAGGTCTGCAAAACTCAAGGCAAATAATGTCCACCTCCAGCAAAGGATGGCAAATCTGGCTGTGAAGCAAAGGTTTGTTGTCATGACAATGTAAATACTGTTTTTTTTTTTAACCTTCTTTATTAGTAGAACATCTGAGGAGGTTTTTTCTTGTTGTCCAGGAACAGAAAGCACCAAACATCTCTAGGATACAGATCTAAGATTGGGGAGTGGGTTTGGGTTACACACCAGTATGTTTTTCATCACAGCTCAGTCCAAGCCTGCAAATTCCTCACCAGAAGGTTTTAAGTAATTAAGGAACTCAAAGAGAAACTCTGCTAATTAAGATTTTGATGCCAAGGAATCACAGTGGAAGCAGACAACATCTGATGTGACAAGGGCACAATGTGAGGCCAGGTCTGGGGGACACGTGGTTATTTGTAGGTGTCTTGTTCCATTTGGATTCACCAAAGGGCTGCTGGAGGGAGTCAGCTGTGCTCAGTGGTGACAAAAACAAATCTTGACACTTTGGATAATGAAAATTCAGTTCAGCACCTTTTAGAGATGTGTATGATCAGTCGTTGTCAGGCTGAGGGAAGGAGGGGGGGGAAGCAAGATAATTCTGGGCTGGTTAAAGGAGATGTTGTGAGGAGTGGACAAGCCTGGTTTAAAAAGAAAAAAAAAAAACCTTTAGAAAAGGAGATTCAACCAGTTAAAGAACCAGCAGGTTGGTTGTGCTGAGGAGGTGGAGAATTTGATGTTGTGAACCTCTTGTCATGCAGCTGCTTCCCTGTGATGCTTGGGATCACACTTTGCTTTGAGCTTGGGGTTTGTGGGGGAGGAGAGGGAAGAGAATCCCCCTTTTTTTTTTTTTTTAGTGGTTTGACAGTGTTAATGCAATCATCCAGCTCAGACCTTGTAAGCCCACTTATTATTTCCTCTGCGTGTGGGGTTTTTTTTTGGGTTTAAAGGATTAGCTGTGCTGTCTCTTCAAAGGCTATCCAATCAAGAAGGGGTTATTAAAACCAGGGTGTTTTATGACTGAGAATTAATTAGAGGAGCATTTTCATGCAAAACATCCAATTTTTTGATTAGCAATGGAGCAGGCCTGCAATTAACACTCTAGGAAGCTTAAATTTCCAGCATTTTGATTTGCAGGGAATGAGATTATCAAACTGGGGTCAGGTTCTTGGCAGTGAAAGGAGGATTATGTGTAAGAAAATAATTTGTTTCTTGATTTATTCTTTTTTTTTTTTGCCTCTGAGATTGTTATTAAAGCAACGGTGAATTTGGAAGGAGGCAAAAAGAGGGGAGAGATACCTAAAAGTGGAGACAGAGGGGAGACCTTTTGCTTTGTTAGTGCCCTCCTTGCTGTGCAAAGAGCTTTCCTTGTCCTGGCTTTGCATTTGGTTTACAGCAACAGGTTTTCATTGCTTTCCTGGGCTTAATTTGCCTTTTCCCATCAAGGTTTTGGGACTCTTTTAGTGTTTTTTTATTGTTCTTTGGTTTTTTAATTTTTTTTTTTATAATATTTAAAAAAAAATTGCTTCCACAGGAAGTAATTTTAATAAACACATCACTTGGTCTCAGTTCCTTTGAGTGACCACGTGGTGCATGTGTTTTTTCAACTATTTTATTGATCTTTTGGTGCTATCTTGGGCCTATATCCTACAAGAAAGACAATGAGGTGTTGAAACTTCTCCAGAGATGAGCAATGGAGCTGGGGAAGGGTCTGGAAACCTCCTTAGAAAGAGTGGTTGAGGGAATTGGTTTTGTTGAGGCTGAGGGGAGAGCTTCTGGTTCTCCCCTACTCCCTGAACTGAGGTTGGAGCAAGGTGGGGTTGGTCTCTTCTCACTAAGAACAAGAAATAAACCAAGAGGAAACAGTCTCAAGTTGTTCCAGGGGAGGTTTAGAGTGGAAAAAAAATTCTTTTTTCTATTCTTTTTACATAAAAAGTGGTCAGACATTGGAACAGGCTGCCCCAGGGTAGTGGAATCACCATGTCTGGAGGTGTTTAAAATCCATGTTCATATGGTGCTGAGGGATATGGACTCTGTAGAGTTGGGATAATGATTGGATTTGATGACCTTAAAGATCTTTTCCAACCAGAACAATTCTGTGATTCTATCTGAGGACATAAATTATCCTTTTTTAAAGGCTGACCTTGGCCAATCATCAGGGTCTGACAAGAAGAACCAGGACATCTCTGTCACTTCTGGAGAGCACTTTAGGATTTAAGGTGAGGGGTAGGAAGGTGTTATGTCTCCCACTTAATTCTTCTCACTTCTCAGGGTGATGGAAGGTGTTGAAAGTCAGGCTTGGGCTACGAAATCTTTTCTTTGACCTGTGCTGGGCACTTTGAGCAGGCTAAGGCAGAACAAGTCAATTTTGGGAGTCAATCAGTATTTGCTGACTGCTGTGACTTCAGAGAGTGCCACTGAGCATCCTGGCAAGTGGGAGGGAAATCAGCCATCACCTCCTTGCTTTTTTAAATGACCATCCAGTTCTTTTGATTACAAGTCATTTTTTTGAACCAAATTGTTCATGACAGCAAATATTGTGAAATTAATTGTTGTTAGCAGCCACGTTAAGCAGCTTCTTACCTGGGTCTTACCTGGCAGTGCCTGCAGCTATTGAATCCTTTTCAGCAGCAGTCATGTTCTCTCTTTACTTGCACCTTCACTTTATCTTCACAGCTTGGACCTTATGCAAGGAGCACACCTCAACTGTGCTTTGCTCCTTGAGATGGTCTTGACACTCCAGCCTTCAGCCATGGCAATATTCTGGAATTAGTAAGGTTGGGAAAGACCTTTAAAGATACAGGTTCAACCATAAAGCTACTAAAAGTATAGAAGGAAATCTTGGATTATTTTATTTGGGTTTGTGTGTCTTGTTCAGGGCTTCTAAATAAGTCTTGACTTCAAGTTTCTCTTGCTTTTATTTTTGGCCCCATGCACTGTTCTCATCCCTTCAGAGCATAAAGACCTCTAGTGATCTACTATTGCTACAGATTGTCAGATACTGCATAGTCCTTTTTTTTCATATGAAAACCCAAAAACATAAGGGCATTGAGTTGTTGGATCAGCAGAGGAGCTTCTCAACAACTGGAAGTCAAAGAGGGTGGAATCTGTTATGTATTCTGGGTCAGCCTGGATTATCCATCAGCAGTCTGATGCTCTTGAAAGGAGGAAGCCCACTGAAAAAAAGTGCTCACTTCATAAAATCCCTCCCCAGAAAGATGCTTCAGTCTTATTCATGTTGCTGGGAGGCTGCTCTAACCAGGTCTGGTTTGGGTTGTGTTATTACAGTTCTCAGCAGAGGGACCCTCAGGTTTTTTGAGACTCCCAGTCCCTTGTTTGGAAAGCAATCTGAATTTCAAGGTCCCTATTTACAGCTTTTTTTCAGTTTTGGGTGACTGAAGAATTTGAGGACTTTCTGAGGAATTTGCAAAGATGATGGAATTATCTGGCATTATCCAGATTAAAAGAGAATAGGTAGGAAATGTTTAAAAGAGAATAGGTAGGAAATGTTGATGCCTGTGAACTCTAATATCCAGTTTTTTTTATCAGGTCCTGGAGTTATTTTTCAGGAGGCTTTTGGAGGTAATGAGCCATCTCAGCTTGATGCAATGAGATGAAGTCCTGATAAGCATTAAAATCTGCCTTGTGTGTTTTCATATGTTTTATTTCTAATTGGGTGTAACTTTGTGGTAACTTAGATTAAATAATCTGAATTCAGGGGTGAATAAAAGAAACATCTCTCCTTAATTTAACCTCATGTTGGAGAGTGGCTTCTTTTTTGCCTTGTAGCATCCAGTGCAAAACTTTCTGGAGTGATTTCCTCAGGTTTCCACTGAGCTGTGTCCCAGGCTGCACAGATAAATCACACTTTGCTTTTCAGCAGGTTAGTGGGAACATTTCATCAGTACAGCCAGCAATAAAATAACTGTGATGCAGTCAAACAAGTCCTCTTCTTCCTGTGATCTGAAATAATCTGCTCTTCCTTTCTCTCCATACCAGAGCTTCACACTCTCCTGGAATTCGGGCTTTTGTGGAAAGTTCTGTAGTAAACCACTTCTTTAAAACCATTCTGTTTGGGATCAGGATTCTCTCAGCTTGGCATGAACAGGTCTGGTTTCTGACAATCTACTCTGCTTTGAGAAATATTCAGTGCTGCACTGATGGCAGTGAGTTCCAACAACCTGAAAGACTGAAAAAGGGCCCCTAGGTTGTTAAGTGGATGGTACTGATGTTGTCTCTTGTAGCATTTTGGGCACAGAGTGGTTGGAGAGCAGCCAGGCAGAAAGGGAGCTGGGAGTCTGGATTGCCAGGAAGCTGAAGAGGAGGCAGCAGTGTGCCCAGGTGGCCAAGAAGGCCAATGGCATCCTGGGCTGGCTGAGGAAGAGCGTGGCCAGCAGGTCCAGGGAAGGGATTCTGCCCCTGTGCTCAGCTCTGGGGAGGCCAGAGCTTGAGTCCTGTGTCCAGTTCTGGGCCCCTCAGCTCAGGAAGGAGATTGAGGTGCTGGAGCAGGTCCAAAGGAGGCAACTGGGCTGGGGAAGGGATCCAGCACAGATCCTCTGAGGAGAGGCTGAGGGAGCTGGGGGTGTTGAGGCTGGAGAAGAGGAGGCTCAGGGGAGACCTCATCACTCTCTCCAACTCCCTGAAAGGAGGTTGGAGCCAGGGGGGGGTTGGGCTCTTTTCCCAGACGACTTCCAACAAGACAAGAGGACACAGTCTTAAGTTGTGCCAGGGGAGATTTAGGCTGGATATCAGAAAGAATTTTTTTATGGAGAGGGTGATCAGGCATTGGAATGGGCTGCCCAGTGAGGTGGTGGATTCTCCATCCCTGGAGACATTTAAAAAGAGCCTGGATGTGGCACTCAGTGCCATGGTCTAGCAACCGCACCAGTGGATCAAGGGTTGGACTTGATGATCTCTGAGGTCCCTTCCAACCCAGCTAATTCTATGATTCTTTGATTCTATGATTTTAATCATCTGGAGCCAAAATCCTATTTTTGAGCCCTGCCTGACTTTATTTACTGCATATTTAAATATTTACATTATTTACTGCAGGGTCGTCTCTTTGACTCATTTAAGGAATGATTTTAGGTTGCCCCCCTGTTGGGATTTGGGTTGCTGCCAGGACTTTTCAGTGCACCTTTGGTTCCCCACATTTAGGGCCCTGCACTTCTGCTCTTGTTTAAAATTTACAGCCATCTGAATCAGGGTTTGGCAATTGCAAGATGTTGAGCAACACCATGGAGTCAGGCTGTAAAATGAAGAAAAAATAAATATCCAGTGGGAATGTGGATTAGGTGAATACAATTACCTGGCTAAGGATTTGACCTGATGATGTTAATACTTTTCTTTTAGGACCTTTAGCTACCAGATTAGCCAAAATTGCAATATGTGTCCTTCAAGAGGATACAGACTTTTGGAATGAGATTTATAAAATATTTATATGCTGACTGGAGTGGTTGCTTTACTTTGCATGGTGGCATGGTGTGTATCTTGTGATTATTTAACATCTGGCCTGTGAAACAGTGTAGAGTTCTCAGATGCTCTTAGGTCCTTACATTTATGTTGAAGTCTTGCTGACATTTGGACTTTTCAGCAAGTTCTGACTTTTCATATAGAAGCTTGTCCAGATCCATTTCTTTAATGCAGGTCATATTCTTGTTTCCTTGTTTTTAATTTCTTTATTTTCACCAACTTCATTAGCAAGACCACAAATACATTGCTGAAACATTGCTTTTATCTCTCCTGCTTAATAGAGTAAATAATTCTAATTAAAAAAAAAGAAGTCAAATGGAAATTTGGATGGATACTGAGCTGCCTTCTTGCCTCTTCTGCAGATTTTATCCCCTTCAAGCTGAGACATCTCCAGAAAGCAGTTAAATATCACAGGCTGTGGCAAATTACAACACATAGCTTGAGGGTGAGTGGGAAGGCAGCAGCTCTTGCCTTGTCTTCTACCTGTTCAGTGGGTAAAGAAGTGTTTAATCTCTGGCCCTGTCATTCTCAGCCTTGTGATCTGTGTTTGAAGTCCCTTAAAAATGCGAATCCATTGTTTTTCAAGTGGCATGAAAAAGAAAAGGCACCAGGGAGAGCTGATATTAGCATTTGGATTTTCTCTTTCAGCTTTGACTGATGGCTGTATGCATTTATTTATTATTTTTTTTCCTCCACACTGAAGAGCTTTTTGTCTTGACAATGTTGCACTGAAACTTCACAATGACAGAGGAGTGGGCAGCCTTAGAAAATCTTCAAGTAGGGTTAAAGCCACTTAGGTGAGCATGAATTAACATTTCCCTTGCCTTGTAAAGGTCACACTTGAACTGAGATTCACCACGTTCAGCCTGAAGCCTGGGTTTGAGGAGACCTCTCTTTGCAAAGAAGGCACAAATTAGGAGCATAATCTCATCAGAGGCGTGGGTTATATGGTAATAAATCATTCCACTCAAGGAGAACTAAACTGCCATGGAGCATAAAACACAGCAGATGCTTGGAAGACTTCTGTGGCTTAGAGTTTGAGTAACAGTTGGAGGATCTGTAGATGTCTTGAGTTTTTCTTAATAAGGAAGAACTGTTGGGAAGAAAGTAATTCTTACCTCATTAGAGGATGAAAATATTGCACGTTTGGTTTTTTATGTTCCTTTTGTCTGACATGAATGGAATGTGTGGGATTGCTATCCTGTGCATCACTTTGTGTTTGAGATTTCAGAAATGATTGTAAAAAAACCAAAACAATGACAACAGCTTTTGTATATCTGTTATATCCTGCCTTTTTTTTTTTCTTTAAGAGAGATAAATGTGTGCTGAGAAGGCAGTTCCCTTCTGCAGAATAAAGATGTAATGTTAATCAATAAAATGATATGGTTTAGAGTTCTGAAAGATCCAGAGGCTAACAGTTTCTGAAGGGCTCTTTTGGCTAAGTGCATAAACTGTTGTTGAAGTGTTTTCTGAATATATCATGGATGGTATTAGAATATTAAGACAGAAATATGGATGTTTTTCAGGTGAGGAAATTAACATAGAAGGTTTTGCATCCAGTGGTACTGGGAGATATGGGGGTAGGGAGAAGGGTATTTTTATGGAGGAGAAACTGAATGCCTTTGAGAAGCTTTGAAGCCTCCTGTCAACGGGTTTTAAGTCTTTGTTGCTGTTTCTGGAGCTCAAATGGGGCTGTTAATTTAGGATTGTGGGATTCCCTCTGTGTATTCCTGTGAGAAGTTTGGGATAGCAGCTTGAGTGCTGCTTGTACAGATGTTACAGTGCAGAGACCTGGCACCTATAGCTGGTGTAAAATGCTTTTGTTCTGCTGTTGGTTGACTCAAGATCTGGCTTTTTGTACCCTCCCCATTTCACTTGTTTGGTCTTTTTTCCTAGCAGCTCACCAGATCAGGCCCAGGATCACCTGTAAGGATCTGGACAGTGAACCAAATGCAAATAAATCTCATTACTTTCAGATCAGAGTGGAGAAATTCTCCTTTTTGTCTTCCCTGCTGTGTCCATGCTCTTCCAAGCCACCAGAGAAATGAGGTAGTGGCATTTCTGGAATACAGGAGAGGAGCATCCTTGTTTTAACTCCTTTACAAGATCCCTCTGGTGAAGTCTCAGAAGGGACATGGTGTGCATGCTGGATACATCTTGAACAGGAGTTTGTTTTTGTGGTTAGTCCAATTTCATTGACCTGAAAGGTGTGAACTTGGGTACATTAATGGAAAAATGATTGAATGGAGCAACCTAGCACTGGGAAAACTACATTCTTCTAAAACTCTACTCAGTTTGATGATTTAGATCATTGATGATTTAGATGAGGGGATTGAGTCCACCATCAGCAAATTTGCAGATGACACTAAGCTGGGGGGGAGTCTGGATCAGCTGGAAGGCAGGAGGGCTCTGCAGAGGGACCTGGACAGACTGGAGAGTTGGGCTGATCCCAACGGGATGAGGTTCAACATTCCAAGTGCCGGGTCCTGCACTTTGGCCACAACAACCCCATGGGGAGCTCCAGGCTGGGCACAGAGTGGCAGAAAGGGAGCTGGGAGTCTGGATTGCCAGGAAGCTGAAGAGGAGGCAGCAGTGTGCCCAGGTGGCCAAGAAGGCCAATGGCATCCTGGGCTGGCTCAGGAAGAGCGTGGCCAGCAGGTCCAGGGAAGGGATTCTGCCCCTGTGCTCAGCTCTGGGGAGGCCACAGCTTGAGTCCTGTGTCCAGTTCTGGGCCCCTCAGCTCAGGAAGGAGATTGAGGTGCTGGAGCAGGTCCAAAGGAGGCAACTGGGCTGGGGAAGGGATCCAGCACAGATCCTCTGAGGAGAGGCTGAGGGAGCTGGGGGTGTTGAGGCTGGAGAAGAGGAGGCTCAGGGGAGACCTCATCACTCTCTCCAACTCCCTGAAAGGAGGTTGGAGCCAGGGGGGGGTTGGGCTCTTTTCCCAGGCAACTCTCAGCAAGACAAGAGGGCACAAGAGGTCTCAAGTTGTGCCAGGGGAGGTTTAGGTTGGACATGAGAAAGAATTTCTTTGTGGAGAGGGTGCTCAGCCATTGGAATGGGCTGCCCAGGGAAGGGGTGGATTCTCCATCCCTGGAGATATTTCCAAAGAGCCTGGATGTGGCACTCAGTGCCATGGGCTGGGAACTGCAGTGGGAGTGGATCAAGGGTTGGACTTGATGAGCTCTGAGGTCCCTTCCAACCCAGCCAGTTCTGTGATTCTATGATTCTATAAGGTTTCTCTCTGGGTGGTTAACAATAATGTGACATTATTGGTGTCACTCTGTTGGGTGACCTGTGTGGGCAGCTGTGCCAACTCCTTCTTTTGGACATGTCCTGTGTGTGGCCGTTTTCTTAGAAAAAAGGTGAAGGCTGGGCTGTAGGGGTCCCAGGCATCAAAGGTTAGTTCTGAACCCTATAAATTTGCTGGTAGTTTTGCTTCTCCTTTTCCAGAAGTGGTAGATACCCAAGTAACCCAAGCTTGAGACTTGCTTCCCTGATCTGGTTTAGCTGAAGCAGGAGGAAAGGTGCTTCAGAAGGATTCCAAGATTCTTCTTTCCAAGTAAACTGCCACCCAGAAACACAATTTTAGGCAAGGTGAGAGAATCCTGGAGCATTTTGGATTGCCAGGACTTCCATATTTATATGGCTTCTCTTCTGCTGATCCTTTTCTCCTTCCTTTTAGAATTATGAGACACCTTTTGGCTTATGATAACCTGTTCCTTTTCATCAATGTGTTCACAATTTCAGCAAATGCTGTCAGAAATCCTTGGGTTCTGCTTCTCCAGTGGTGATCAAGGTTGGATCAAGTGGCTCATTTTGGGGGATGAATACACACATGAAGCTTTCTTCATCATTTGCCTATACACCAAACCAAGGTTGCTCACTCTTTATAGTCCCTAATGTGCTATGTTTAGGTCTAATTTCAGAAAGAGGACAGGGAGAGTAAAGAAATTCCATGTTCAAGTGGCATTTTCACTTCCTGACATGCATGTGGGCACCTGGGTCTGAACTTTAATTCATGCTCTTACAGATTTCCCAATTTTTCAGGTTTCTGTTCTGTGTCTTTTCAGCCGTGCAGCCACCACAAAGGTGTTGAAACAATTTTTTTTCTGTGTATTTCCTCCATATAAAGCTTCTGCAGCTGCTTGGAAGGGGTTGTTCCAAGCTTGCTGGAGAAAGCCAGGCTGATTCACTTCCCTCTAAATATTGGCTACAGCAAATACTCTCTAAAAACCTCATTACTATCTTCATATTTCATTGTAATTACTTAATAGTGTAATAGCAAAGACTTGGTGCTCAGTAGCTGGATTCTTTTATATAATATCAAAATATTCTAAATGATTGAGGGCTTAGAGTGCATCTGTGTTCTGCTTTGGAAATTTTAATTGAACTGATCATGCAGTTGTGTTTGACTTAATTGTCATCAGTTGTTTTTATTGTGTGAGATCCCTTGCAGAAGCACAGAATTAACTGTACCTCCATGGCACTGAGGAATGTGTGAGCAAATGGCACTTTCTTTGTCTGCTTAATGAATATGTGATTTCAAATGGCCTCTTCCCTCCACTCTTAACGAGGTTTTTCTTTCATAATGGGTGATATCTTGATATTATGGGAAAAGCTGTGATTCCAGGAATAATTGGTTGATAAAGCACTCAGGGCTTTTCCCTCAGTAAGGTAAGATGCCAATTTGGCCTGACCCTGGGTTAAGTAAGGAAAAATCATGTGCTCAGTGTGTGGTTATGTGATGCTCATAGACTGGTTTGGGGTGGAAGGGACCTCAAAGCTCACCCAGTCCCAACCCCCTGCATGGGCAGGGACACCTCCCACCAGCCCAGGGGGCTCCCAGCCCCATCCAACCTGACCTGAGACACTGCCAGGGATGGGGCAGCCACAGCAATCCTGGGAAATTTATCCCCAGGATAATCTGTGTCAGGGCTGTGCTTGGGTCACTTTTCTGTCACCTGGGTCCTTTCAGCCCTGTCCCCTTCTGCAGGGTCAGAACCCCCCAAGTGGCTCAGTTAAATCAGCTGATGGAAGGACTGAAGTTCTCCCATCTTTGGGCATCCTGATGGACACTGGATGCAAGGAGATCCAAATGCCCCTGGGTTGTGCAGCTCTGAAACACTCCCTGGAACAGCACTTGGGGCTTTTATATCTCACTTGGAGATAGACCCCAAAACCATATTTTCATAGAATCCTCGAATGGTTTGGGTTGGAAGGGACCTCAAAGCTCATCCAGTCCCAACCCCCTGCATGGGCAGGGACACCTCCCACCAGCCCAGGGGGCTCCAAGCCCCATCCAACCTGACCTGAGACACTGCCAGGGATGGGGCAGCCACAGCTTCCTTGGACAACCTGGGCCAGGCTCTCCCCACCCTCAAATTCCAGAATTTCCTCCCCATCTCCAACCTCAATCTCCCCTTTCTCTCCAAGTTTTAACCCATTTCCCTTCTCCTCTCCCTACCCCCCTGTGTCCAAAGCCCTCCCCCAGCTTTCTTGGAGCCCCTTCAGATATTGGAAGGTTGCTCTGAGCTCACCTGGGAGCCTCCTCTTCTCCAGGCTGAACAACCCCAATCCCTCAGCCTGGCTTCCCAGGGAGGTGCTCAGCCCTCTGAGCATTTGAGTGGCTCTGCTCTGGACACCTTCCAGGAGCTCTGTGTCCTTCTGCTCTTGGGGACTCCACAACTGGACACAGAGCTCCAGGTGGGCTGTGATGCTCGTGGTCTGTTGCCAACCATGGGAAATGTGCTTGTACCTTTTTATCTCCTGTGAAAATGTGAGAATTTACCCTGAGTTGGCCACAAGTTCTTTGCACCGTAAAAAGAAAAAACCTAAACTGAGTTCAGGGGTTTTGATATTGAATAGTTTTTCTGGTCTGCATACCCAGAGGGGCTTTACTACATTTTAAAGGTACTTACTATGCAGAAAGCAAGAAAAGCCCACTTCATCTGGAAATGTCCTTGTTTTTTGGTTTTTTTTGTGTTCAGTATTTCACCCCAAGAGGGCCAGGCAGTTTCTTGGTGACCTTGCAGAATGCTAAAAGAGAGACACATTGGAGTAAAAGAAACATCTAGTAAAATCCACACTGTTAAAATCTTGAATAAATGGGGAATTTTGCAGGTGGAAAAACGAGTAGGTAAGATTAAGTTAGAAAGACAATTAGTCTTGTCACCTAAATATCAGGGCCACAAAGATGATCCAGGGGCTGGAGCAGCTCTGCCATGAGGAGAGGCTGAGGAGCTGGGAGTGTTGAGACTCCAGGGGGACCTTAGAGCTGCCCCCCAATCCCTGAAGGGAACCTCCAGGAAGGCTGCAGAGGGACTTTTCAGAAGAGTGTCCAGTGCTAGGAGAAGGGGAAATGGTTTGAAAGTGCAGGAGAAGAGGTTCAGCCTGGAGCTTAGGAAGAAGTTCTTCAGGAGGAGGGTGCTGAGACTCTGGAACAGATTGCCCAGAGAAGTTGTGGCTGCCCCCTCCCTGGAGGTGTTCAAGGCCAGGTTGGATGAGGCTTGGAGCAACCTGGGCTGGATGAGAGGTGTCCCTGGGCATGGAGCTTGGAGGAGATGAGCTCTGAGCTCCCTTCCCATCTAAACCAATCCATGAAATATCCCAGCTGAGAAACTCACTTGGGTCACTTTGTCCCTCACTGGACAGATGGTCACATTTTCCCAGTAAAACTGGACATGGCAGCTGCAGGAAATGCCTCTCCTGAAACACAAATCTGAAGGCTTTATGAAATTGTGCTTGTAACAGAGACTGTCTTGAGAAACCTCATCAGGAGTTTCCATATTGAATATGGAATTGTGCCTGAAGCTTGGTTTTGATGTCTGTGTTCTTTATATTAAAGCACCTGAAGTAGGCTTTTTGGAGGATCAGGGTTTATATGCAAAAGAGCAATTTCTTAATTGTGAGATTTATTGGTATTGAAGAGAGAGGGGAAAAGAGTGGAGGAATCCTCTGACACCTACATTAGCCTGCAGCAGAAAAAATGTCATTTAGGGAGCAACTTTCTGTTGCCAAAAGTAAGATTGTAGCATTCTGTGCGTTCTTTGTCTTTATTTTTGATCTTTTAAAAATTAATTTGTTAGTGGAGCATTGTGATATGGAAAGCAAAACCTAAATAATTCACAATCAGGGACTTTTTCATTATTACCCACTGACTTGAAAGCAACCATTGCACACTTCTAAATGCAGCTTCCACCTCAGAACCCAATACTGATGTAATTTTTGCAACCTTTTGCTTTCTAATTAGTTCCCTGGAAGAGAAGCACTTAGGACTCTATTAGTGGTAATAAGTGACACGTATATGAAGAGGAGATGATATATTGCAAGATATGTAAATATCTGACAATTCTGGTGGTGTTAACACATGTCCCTGGCCCTAATTGCTGAGCTCAGGGCTGTGTTGGGTATTTCACCTATCTGGGAAGGAAAAAAAAAACAAAAAACCTCAACAAAAGCCTTTTCCTCCCTTTGTCAGCTTGCTTGGGAACTGAAGGAACCCAAATGTTTGTTTAGAGGTGAGATAAGGAGCTGCTCTGTGTCTGAATACCCAGCTGCATTACTCTTGCAAACACAGATGTCAGGCTGTAATTTTTAGTTTCAATAGATGAGTTTGGGGTTATTACATTAACCATACCAGATTGAGCACTTATCTCCACTGTTATATTGTGTCTGTAATTATATGGTGCCTCAGTACCACTATAGTCTCTTGGAGCCTGTCTGGAATATAGAATAGTGTATTAAAGATAAAGGCCAGGGGTGTTTTTTTACTGAAAATATTTATAGCTTTTTTCCTTCTTGTTGTTTTAGGAAGTAATTTCATTTGTAAAAGTCTATAGAATTGCTTTAGGGCTTATCTTGGTTTGTGCTATAGCTAAATGCTCTATATTCCTTTTTCTTAATAATCATCAGTTACTCCATCCTTTTTTGCCAGCCTGCATTTTTTTCCATCAGTTCATACATTTTTGTGTCTGAACTATTCAGCTTCAGACCAAGGAGGCTTTGTGTTTGCCACTGACTCGTGGAGTTTGGGGCAGGAATAACCTGACATTCTGGGCTATGTGGAAATGGTGCTGTGCCATCTGTGCACCTTAATTTCATTCAGTATCCTGCAGGTAGGAATCATTTATCTAGCTAAAGGCTTTATTTTTAAGACCATTTTTGTAACCAGAGGATCCAATTTAGGAATTTAACAAAAAGTCACCCACTGTACCTTGGCCTTTACCTCTGTATGACAAAAGACATTTATCCTATTTCAGGTGCTACAACTACAAAGAAAAAAAAAAAAGGGAGAATAATTTTATTTTCTCCTGTTGAGTGAGGATGGAGATCTAAAATACTGAGATACAGCTGCTGGAGGCAGGGAAAAAATACAGCATCTCATATCTGGGAGGCAGAAGAGCTGATGCCCTATTCCCTGTCCCTGCTACAGAAAGGGGACAGATGATTACCAGGACTCTGCATGGTGTCCTTCTCTGTCACTGCTTTTACTCCTTCAGAAAACCAGAGTCCTTGCACAAAAAACTTGGTGTTACATTGCAAAAGGATTTTAAGTGTGGTCTTAAACATTTAAGACGTGTTGCAGAGTATTTAGTATCTGCTAATCCATGTAGCTGGAACACAGATGGTGATCAGCTGTTCCTGTTTAAAATTTTGTTTTCTGGCCTGGAGAGGGTTTGGTTTGTATGTGCAGCAAGGCAGGAAAGTGAGGGACTTTTTAAAATAGAGAAAAAATCCTGCCTGGCCTCATAAGGCGATGGAAGCAATTGGGGAGGGAGAGAGGTGAAGCCTTCAACATTTCTTCCCAGGGCTCAATTTTTTGTGGGGGGTCTTGTTCAGTATCTTCATCTGTGATGAAGAGGAGGGGATTGAGAGCTTCTTCTTCTTGGATCAGGAATAATGTGGCCAACAGGGCCAGGGAAAGGATTCTTCCCCTGTACTCATCTCTGGTGAGGCCACACCTTGAGTCCTGTTTCTTTTAATTATTGTAATCTTTCAGTCCTTGATACCTTGCTAAATTTATTACCAGGTCTTATCTTTAGGTGTCTGTCAGGCATAAAACAGAAGCTAGTTAAGTTTGGAATAAAAATCTGTTAATTGTGAATATGTTGGATATAGTTTTAAAAGAGCAGAAAAAATACCCATTCAAGAGTCATATTTCATATTTTCAAAGTGTTTACATCAGTGGTCTTGTTCAGTAGCTTCATCAGTGATCTGCAGGAGGGGACTGGGGGCTTCTTCTTCCTGGATCAGGAATAATGTGGCCAACAGGTCCAGGAAAGGGATTCTGCCCCTGTGCTCAGCTCTGGGGAGGCCACAGCTTGAGTCCTGTGTCCAGTTCTGGGCCCCTCAGCTCAGGAAGGAGATTGAGGTGCTGGAGCAGGTCCAAAGGAGGCAACTGGGCTGGGGAAGGGATCCAGCACAGATCCTCTGAGGAGAGGCTGAGGGAGCTGGGGGTGTTGAGGCTGGAGAAGAGGAGGCTCAGGGGAGACCTCATCACTCTCTCCAACTCCCTGAAAGGAGGTTGGAGCCAGGGGGGGGTTGGGCTCTTTTCCCAGGCAACTCTCAGCAAGACAAGAGGGCACAAGAGGTCTCAAGTTGTGCCAGGGCAGGTTTAGGTTGGACATGAGAAAGAATTTCTTTCTGGAGAGGGTGCTCAGGCATTGGAATGGGCTGCCCAGGGAAGGGGTGGATTCTCCATCCCTGGAGGTTTTTAAGAAGGGACTGGATGTGGCACTCAGTGCCACGGGAACCACGGTGGGAGTGGATCCAGGGTTGGAGTTGATGATTTCCAAGGTCCTTTCCAACCCAAATGATTCTGGGATTCAGTAAGTTTGCAGATAACACCAAGTTGGGTGAGATTGTTGATCTGTTCAGGGGTAGGAAGGTTCTGCAGAGGGACCTGGACAGGCTGGACCAGTGGTTGATAAAATGAGGTGTAACAAGACCCCAAAACCCCCATGCAATGTTAGAGACTTGGGATGGGGTGGCTGGAAAGCTGCCAAGGAGAAAAGGACCTGGGGGTGCTGGTTGATACCCAGCTGGATATGAGCCCAGGTGGCCAAGAAGGCCCCCAGCACCCTGGCTTGCATCAGGAATGGGGTGGCCACCAGAAGGGCATTGCTGGTGGCCCAGTGCTGGGTTCAGTTTTGGGCCCCCCACTCCAAGAAGGACATTGAGGGGCTGGAGGGAGTTCAGGGAACCAAGTGGGGAAGGGTCTGGAGAACAAATCCTATGAGGAGAAACTGAGGAATTGGGGATGTTCGGTTTGGAGGAAGCTGAGAGGAGACCTCATCACCCTCTACTACTCTCTGAAAGGAGGTTGGAGCCAGGGGGGGTTTCTCTTCTCTCAAGTAAATAATGATGGAACCAGAGGAAATGGCCAGAAGTTGGACCAGGGCTGTTTTAGACCAGGTTTGAGGAAAAATTTCTTTCCTGAGAGAGTAGTCAGGGATTGGAATGGGCTGCCCAGGGAGGTGGTGGATTCTCCATCCCTGGAGGAATTTAAAACCCATGGAGATGAGGCACTTGAGGACATGCTCTGGTGGGCACAGTGATACAGATATGTTTATTTTATCTATTTAATTGGGGGGATATTGATAGTTGGATGTGGTGATCTCAGAGGTCTTTTCCAACTGGGACAAATCTGTAAGAACCAGCTTTAGGTGAAACCCACAATTGTTTGTGCTTGGTTTGGTGTTCTGCTTTTTAATGTTTTCTGTTTACTCTGTATTTGATCAACCCAGGCAATCACATCTTATTAAATCACAGAGAGAATAAGAATGAATTTCCTCCCTTGCCCAGTGGACTGAATGAAACCCACATCAGTCTCACCTGATACAAATTTTCCACTCTTGTAGGAGGTAATGTTATAAATGTTCTGAGCAAAGAGGTGTTGATTTTATGTGTTGGGTGATGGACCTGTAGGAAATCATTGTCAGTAGTGGGGATACAACCATAGGTACCTTATTCACAGTACAGAAAATGTTGTGGTTTTCCTTTTTTTTTTTTTTCTCCAGTCTTTTTTTTTTTCCTTGTGGGGTGTTAGAGCTTCCGAATGAGTTAAAACAACCATAAACCACATCTTATACTCTGAGAAGAGTCATTCAAACTAAGTAATGCCATAGAATTGAATTAAATGTGGGGAGAGAAGATTGAAACCTCTTTCTCTCTCTTTTAATAGGAAGCTGATGCAAATGGCAGTGGATAAGCAAATCATAATACCTTCTGATGAAAAGTGGCAAGTTGGAGTGATAGGTTGGATTGTCTATATAGGAAGTTAATGATGCAGTTATAAAGCAGAATGAGGGGATGGATGTGGTAGAGGCAATAGCAGTGAAATTAAGCAGGTTAATTCCAGGCCTTGATGCCAGACTCCATTACTCTGCACTAGGAGTGCAGATTACTGCAGTTTTCTAATATGTTTAACCCACTTCAGGCTTTCTGATCATGCTTGTGCAGGAAACAAAAGGATGAAAGTGTTTTAACTTCATATTTTTTCCTTTTCTTCTTATAAATATGGATTTTTTTTTTTAATGGGAAAATACCCATTTCCAGTGCACTCAGTGTCCAGTGGCTGATGTTCCCATGGAGAGCACAGCAGGGATTTAATCTGAAAGATTCACCTGGAGAAAATTGTTGTACTTCACTTCCAAATGGTTTTCCAGTATGGTTTTACTTCTTGTAGTTTTTTTAACTAGGATTTTTTTTCTTCCTTTTTTTTCCCCTTTTTTCCTTTTCCTTTTCTTTTTCTTTTCCTTTTTTCTTTTCCTTTTTTTCCTTTGCTTTTTTCTTTTCCTTTTTTTCATTTTCTTTTTTCCTTTTCCTTTTCTCTTTTTTCTTTTCCCTTTCCCTTTCCCTTTCCCTTTCCCTTTCCCTTTCCCTTTCCCTTTCCCTTTCCCTTTCCCTCTCCCTCTCCCTCTCCCTCTCCCTCTCCCTCTCCCTCTCCCTCTCCCTCTCCCTCTCCCTCCCCCTCTCCCTCCCCCTCTCCCTCTCCCTCTCCCTCTCCCTCTCCCTCTCCCTCTCCCTCTCCCTTTCCCTTTCCCTTTCCCTTTCCCTTTCCCTTTCCCTTTCCCTTTCCCTTTCCCTTTCCCTTTCCCTTTCCCTTTCCCTTTCCCTTTTCCTTTTCCTTTTCCTTTCCCTATCCCTCCCCCTTCCCTTTTCCCTCTCTCTCTTTTTTCTCTTTTCTCTTCCTTTTCCTTTTCCTTTTCCTTTTCCTTTTCCTTTTCCTTTTCCTTTTCCTTTTCCTTTTCCTTTTCCTTTTCCTTTTCCTTTTCCTTTTCCTTTTCCTTTTCCTTTTTCCTTTTTCCTTTTTCCTTCTTCCTTTTTCCTTTTTTTCTTTTTTTTTTTTTCCTAACTAGCAACATTTTTAAGGAACAGAGCTGAGCATAATACAGTCAGCTGAGAGCCTTCTGTTTTACCTTTTAGTTTTATTACAACCCCTCCTCAGTCAGAACCAGCTGGTTAACATCCAATCTTCTGCATCCTGGGATGTGACTCTCAGAGAATGAGGCTGTGTTAATCCTGCTTGAACCCTCCATTAATTGCTGGCATAGTTTCTTCAGCTCCAAGCTCTGCTATTGATGCTGAAGCTATGCTGTGATTTCCTAGGGCAAGAGATGACTTTGTACAAGCAAAATTTTTTAACATTTGTCATCCTAGGGAAACAAGAAGGAACAATCCTGTTAACCAAAGCCCTTTGCTTTCTGCCTGCCCTGGCACTGAGCTCTGCCCAGCACTGTGACATTTGGCAGATTTCTCCAGGTAAAACAGACTGGGGGTTAATGAGGGTTGTCCTGGTGTTCAGAAGGAATAGAAACAGTCTCATTTTCTCTGAGCTGAGCTGGATCAGCATGGCTAAGTGACAAAATGTCTGAATTTGTAGGCAGCACCAGTAAGAATCAGAATTTAACAAAGAACGGGGCTGTTAAACTTTGCCAAGTTTTCCAGGAGTACTTCTCAGGGTAGATTTTGATACTGAAAAGGTTTTTCCCACTTCAAATACTATCAGTGACGTTGTGTGGCCAGTCAGAAAACAGCCAGTTCCTCTGCAAGTCAGGTAAATGAGACTTTTGATCTTCTCATCTGCTTTCCTCAGTTTATTTGGGAAGTCAACAGGACTAAACACCCAGCCCAGTTCTGTGTTTAAAAAGATATTAATGTGATTTCTCATCTTAAGTAGCCTTAATGTTAACCTTCTATTAAGTTGCCTGTTTATTTCAGTTATTTATCAAATGGTTTAGGTTGGAAGGGACCTTAAAGATCCCCCAGTTCCAACCCCCTGCATCCAGGGACACCTCCCACCAGCCCAGGGTGCTCCAAGCCCCATCCAAACTGGGATGGGGCAGTCACAGCTTTTCTGGGCAACCTGAACCAATGTTTCACCACCCTCAAATTAAAGAATTTCTTCCTAATGTAATTGTTTTCAAAGTACTGCACATCACTAGGTTGTTTTACTTTATTTCCTCCCTCATGCCACTACCAAGATGCATTTCTGAATGTTCTTAAGAGCATCAGCTTGGTGGCTACAGCACTCCATAATGTAAAGAAATAACAGTCATAGATGCTGTTTGTAATTTCTTTTTCTGGGTAATGATCCAGACATTTTATTCATTGATTTGTTAGTGCTGCTTCTTTCATTACACACATTCATTCAACAAAGATATGGGAAGTGGGTTTAGATCTCTTGGGTTTAGGCCACTTATTGAAGAAAGGTTCAAGAGTGACTGATAACTTGGAAGGAATCCTGGACCACAGTTGGACAGGACTTGAGTAAAACTACACTGAACATGGAACTTCCCTATGAAGTCAGGCTGAAAGAGTTGGAGTTGTTCAGGCTGGGTAAGGGAGCTCCAGGAAAACCCTATTGCACCCCTTCAGTACTTAAAAGATGCTTGCAAGAAAGATGGGGACAAACATTTTAGTAGAGCCTGTAGTTATAGGATAAGTGATGTCAAAGTGATGGTTTCAGACTGAAAAAATGGGAGATTTAGACTGCATATAAGGAAAAAAAATTGTGCAGTGAGGGTGTTGAAATACTGGCCCAGGTTGTCCAAGGAAGTTGTGGCTGCCCCATCCCTGGCAGTGTCTCAGGTCAGGTTGGATGGGGCTTGGAGCCCCCTGGGCTGGTGGGAGGTGTCCCTGCCCATGCAGGGGGTTGAAACTGGATGACCAATCCCCATTGCTGGAAGCATTCAAGGTCAGGTTGGGCAGGACTCTGAGCAACCTGATGTTGGTGAAGATGTCCCTGCAGGAGGGTTGGACCAGATGGCCTCTAAAGTTCCTTTCCCTGTCAAAGGAGGGGATTCTCTCCCTCTGCTCTGCTCTGATGAGACCCCACCTGGAGGTAGAGGGGAGGGGATGGCAGCCAGGGGGGCCTTGACAAGTTTGAGAAGTGGGCTGTGCAAATTGAGGGAAGATCAACAAGTCCAAGTGCAAGGTTCTGCACCTGGGTTGAGGCAATCCCATGCACCAGTACAGGAGGAAGGGAGGAGGAAGGATTAGGACAGCCCCGAGGAGAAGGATTTGGGGGGCTTGGTGGACCAGAAACTTAACATGAGCCCTCAGTGTGTGTTTGCATCCCAGACACCAAGCAGGTCCTGGGCTGCATCAGAAGAAGCAGAGACAGAAAGTCAAGGGAGGGGATTCTCCCCCTCTGCTCTGCTCTGCTGAGACCCCACCTGGAGCTCTGTGTCCAGTTGTGGAGTCCCCAAGAGCAGAAGGACACAGAGCTCCTGGAAGGTGTCCAGAGCAGAGCCACTCAAATGCTCAGAGGGCTGAGCACCTCCCTGGGAAGCCAGGCTGAGGGATTGGGGTTGTTCAGCCTGGAGAAGAGGAGGCTCCCAGGTGAGCTTAGAGCAACCTTCCAATATCTGAAGGGGCTCCAAGAAAGCTGGGGGAGGGCTTTGGACACGGGGGGGTAGGGAGAGGAGAAGGGAAATGGGTTAAAAGTTGGAGAGAAAGGGGAGATTGAGGTTGGAGATGGGGAGGAAATTGTTGAATTTGAGGGTGGGGAGAGCCTGGCCCAGGTTGTCCAAGGAAGTTGTGGCTGCCCCATCCCTGGCAGTGTCTCAGGTCAGGTTGGATGGGGCTTGGAGCACCCTGGGCTGGTGGGAGGTGTCCCTGCCCATGCAGGGGGTTGGGACTGGATGAGCTTTAAGGTTTCTTCCAACCCAAACCTTTTTATGATTCTGTGATTGTCAATCTGAAGCATTCTGTGATGATCTTCATACACTGAAGCTGTAGTGTGAACCATAACTAGCACTGAATGCAGGCAGAAAATACTCATTCCAGAAAGGCATTTTTCTTTAATGCAAGTTAAATAAGCAGCTGGGAGTAAAACACAATTATAGTGCCACACAAACCAGACCTTTTTTAATGAATCCCTGCAAAGAGGTTCCCTTGAAAAGAGTATAAATACCTATTTTAAGAACAAGACGAGCTGCTGAGTGTCAGGGATTTAAAAACCCCATACAGCAGTGATTCTTTTAACTGGATGTAGAGCTGTGTTTTCCCCTTTACTCTGCTGTCAGGTGGAGAAGTGTCTTTTTGAGAAAGGCTGTTGTCTAATACAGGTTGTGGTTTTGAGGGTGGTGTTGGAGGTGTTGGAGCCTCTCTGATGTTGAATTGAGTCTCCTTTTTTATTTTTGATTCACCTGATGCCAACAAGAAGCAGTGCTTGGAGCCCTGTGCTCCCATTATCACCATTTAGCCCCCAGTTAGCTCCTTGGCTGGGTGGCTTCTACCAGTGCTGTCTTTGGGAGAGCATCCAGGAAAGTTGGGATCTGGAAGCTGATCCACAGAACAGATGGAGTGACATGGGAGAAATGGAAAGTGACACAACAGATAGCATATTGAAAGGAAAAAAAAAACATCTTCAAGGAAAACTGTGCATTAGGACAAAATGCAGCTTGCATTTAATAGCTCTTCTGGCACAGAGAGATTTTTCTGTCACCTTTTTTCCCTTCTTTTTTTGATCAGCCACTCTCTGGTTAAGAACTCTTTTTTCCAAGCTTTGAAGATCATCACTTGGAGAAAGTGAATGAGTCCAGAAAATTTGGATGCTTACTTTGTCTTTTTTTTTTTTTTTTTTTTAAGTGGAACTTGACTTTCAAAGTCACTTAACTGACCTATTTTCCTTTAAAATACTTCCATGTTTCTCCAGTCTATCAAAAATGTCACAAAACACCTCTTCTGCTGTGATGTTTGTTCTCAGGTTAGGCTGAGCCTTCAGTTGCTGTGGAGATGAAGAGTTTCCCTCCAGTCCTGCTGCCTGATCTCTGAAAAAAATACAGATACAGCCTCTGATTTTCAGTCAGGGAGTTCACCAGGTGGTAAAGCAGAAGTTAAGACTTGAATACTCTACTTCACTTTCTTGAGACCCCCACCAGGAATGCTGCTATTTATCTCTGGGTCCCCAGCAGCAGAAGGAGATGGAGATGCTGGAGTCAGACCAGAGGAGGCCCTGGAGCTGCTGGGAGGGCTGGAGCAGCTCTGCATCTTCCTCCAGGCTGAGAGAGTTGGGGGTGTTGAGGCTGGAGAAGAGAAGGATCCCATGGGGAGACCTTAGAGCACCTTCCAGTGCCTGAAGGGGCTCCAGGAAAGCTGGGGAGGGACTTGGGACAAGGGAATGAGGAGGAACACTTGAAAACTGGGAGAGGGGAGATTAAGACTGAATATTAGGAAGACATTTGTTGCTTTGAGGGTGGTGAGACCCTGTTTCCAGAGTTCTGCAGCCTGGAGAAGTTCTCTCCTTCCAGCTGATCTGCCCCAGATGCTTCAATGAGAGAGGGGTTTCTGAATCCCTGCATTGCTGCTATGTTGGTTTTAAGCCTGGAGGATTTTGCAGATCTAGGGCTGGAGCCACCTCCCTGGGAAGCCAGGCTGAGGGATTGGGGTTGTTCAGCCTGGAGAAGAGGAGGCTCCCAGGTGAGCTTAGAGCAACCTTCCAATATCTGAAGGGGCTCCAAGAAAGCTGGGGGAGGGCTTTGGACACGGGAGGGTAGGGAGAGGAGAAGGGAAATGGGTTAAAACTTGGAGAGAAAGGGGAGATTGAGGTTGGAGATGGGGAGGAAATTCTGGAATTTGAGGGTGGGGAGAGCCTGGCCCAGGTTGTCCAAGGAAGTTGTGGCTGCCCCATCCCTGGCAGTGTCTCAGGTCAGGTTGGATGGGGCTTGGAGCCCCCTGGGCTGGTGGGAGGTGTCCCTGCCCATGCAGGGGTTGGGACTGGATGAGCTTTGAGGTCCCTTCCAACCCAAACCATTCTATAGTTCCATGATAATTTTCACCTGAATTTCTTGTGTATATAAGTGAGAATACATGAGACTGATGGCTTCAGAAGGAAATGGTGCATTTCCCCAAGGGACTGACAGGAGGTATCTTATCAAGAGATGTTCAGGGTACAACTAAGAGTTTTCAGTTAACTGAAAGATCTATCTTGCTTTAACTGATGAAAATTCCTCTCCTCAAGGGTCCATAATTCTGTCTCTGGCAGTGTTCAACAGAAAGATGCCCCTTGGTAAGAAGGGGATGAGTTGAGTTTTTCCTTCAGCTGAGGTGTCCATCGGAGGTTTCTTGCAGAGACCTTGGAAAAGTCCTTCCAGGTTTTTACAAAACTTCTGGCAACTTCATATTCTGGACATCTCTCCATCTCTGTTAAATTATTTAAGAGCCCAGAATACTTTGTCTGTTGGGGGTTTACTGATAGGATTAGGAGACTGGGGTGCCTCAAGAAACAGAATTGCATCAGCCTTAGAAAGAAAACTGAAAACGGAGGAGATGTTCTGGCTCTTTTTCTCAGTTAACAAGTTTTGTATCAAAGAATTATGCATTCACTTCATTTTTTTGTTACCACTTGCAGGAGAAGTGAAGACAAAAAAGAAAACTTTTTTTTTAGGGTGGGGAAAGAGAAGTGGCTGCTGGGGCTGGGTAGGTGCTGGAACAGGTTGGGAGGGTCATGAAGCACAAGTGTGGTGAAGCCTTTCACATCTCCTGGAGTCTCTTCTGCTCTTCACAAGGAAGTGACCTGAGACACAGGCAAGAACCAGATTCCTTCCAACAACTTGGCTTTGAATTAAATTGATTGGATGTTGTTTTAAGAGATTATTCTGCAAACTGCATCAGAGAAATAGCTATATTCACACCAAACTAAGCCACGGGGTGAAAATGCTTTAGATGGCAGCAATTCAGGCTCCAGCCTTACTCTGTAATTATTTCAGCTAGTTCTGTACTCTGAACAGAGCTGTTGGGATCACCTTAAGGGAATAATAACATTTAAAAATAACTGACTCCAGGTAGGTGGTGGGGAGGAAATTGTGTGTGTGTTGACCGTGCTGGTTTTCTGCTCTCAGTAGACACTCCAGAACTGACACTTTGATTCACTGGTTGACCATGATCTTTGCTTTTCTCCACATAGCAAATTAACAACCACTTGGGCTTTGCAGGCTTTGGGAGAGAACTTGCCTGCCAGCTGACTGGTGCTGGGTGATTTCAGAGAAGTTCTTTGCTGTTTGAGCACAGCTGCTGCTGTTGGGTTCATGTTTTCACAGCTCACATCAGCTGTGGAAAATTATTTCCCTGGTGAGACCAAGACCCCTCGGTGTTTGCAGCTCTGCTTGGAAATTTCAGGGTATTGGAGAGGCAAAAAAAAATTAAAATATTCTTTTTTGACAGGACTAGGAAATGTTTCTGGTGTCTGAGAAGCCATAGCTCTATGTGCTTGCTTGAACCTTTTCAGTTTGATGCCTGGGTCTGACATTCTGGACATTTCTGGTTGCATTTGCTTTGGCTTTCTAAGGAAACAGCTATCTGGTAGTGTCAGTGTTATTGGATCACCCTTCTAAAAAGAAAAGGAGACTTTGCTTTTCATCTTCAGTTTGAATTTGCTCGTTAATTAAAAAAAAAAATTAAAATATTAAGAAACATGATGCATTAGACTGCATGTGGAGGGTTGTTTGGAATATCTAGACCTGGGGCAGGTGTAAGTGTGAAGTTCAAACCCCTTGGCAGAGAAATAAGACTGCAAAGTCCTGTTAAACACTCCACATGAACAGTGCTGGGGAAAGAGAGCAGAAAAGAGAGGTAAAACTTTCCTGTTCTCTTCCTTGCTAATCACCTGGGTAGTGCAGCATTTCTAACTGAAGGGCAAAAACCCCAAAGCCCCTTCATCTTCTATTTCTCAGGCTTTTTGATGGCTTGTCTTACTCAGCTGATTGCCTTGACAGCTTCTCAGCCAGCTGATAAATGAAGGCTGCATTGTTTCCATTATATCCCAATATTCCTGTCTGCTCTGCTGTTAATGCTTAGTGGCAGGAGAAATTCCTGCTCTGTCTTGTGCAGGGAATCACTGAAGTATCCAAGAGGCCCCAGAAGCAGATGTGAGGGATCAGATTTTCTCTGCTTGTTAACTTACAGACAAAAAGATAAAAATGAATCTTTTTTGCTTCAGAAATTCTTGAGGTGAAAGCTGTGTATTCCTTCTGACAGCTGGGAGAGAGGCTTTGCAAATCATTAATGAAACTGTGAGCCAGACTCCTCCAGCATCCCTCAGCCCTTCAGGGTCACTTACAGGGGATCTGATCATGAAAGGTGGTTCCTTTTATCCTCATCTGAGAAAAGGACACTCCTTCAGGAGATACAGGAGGGATTTTCCACTTCTGCCCCAATATTTAGATGAGTGGTGGATGTGTTTTTTTATGGAAGCCCTGTCATCTATTTTGCCATCACTCATGTTCTTTCCCCTTTAGAAAAAACTCTGGTAACCCAAGTGCTCAGCCCAGTTGAGATAAATCAGACCCTCTCACAGCTGTCATTACTCCTGCTCTTGATAATTATCTATTCTATAAATTAGGATAGCTGATTATTTTCAGCAAAGTGCATCACACTGATTTGCAAAGCCAGGGCAACAATATCCCTGTTCAACAACCAGGAAAAAATGGGTGAACCTGGTTAATTGGACAATTCTAAATGTACTAATTCCTTAATTTAATGCATTGGTAGTCACCAGGTGCTGATGGTACAGACCTTAGCATAGATTTGCTTTGACTGTTTCCAGAGCTCTGCAGCCTGGAGAAGTTCTCTCCTTCCAGATGATCTGCCCCAGATGCTTCACTGAGAGTGGGGTGCACAGCTGCTGCTTCAGGGGTGAACAGGGTGGTTTTAAGCCTGGAGGATTTTACAGATCTGTAGGGCTGGAGCCACCTCCCTGGGAAGCCAGGCTGAGGGATTGGGGTTGTTCAGCCTGGAGAAGAGGAGGCTCCCAGGTGAGCTCAGAGCAACCTTCCAATATCTGAAGGGGCTCCAAGAAAGCTGGGGGAGGGCTTTGGACACGGGGGGGTAGGGAGAGGAGAAGGGAAATGGGTTAAAACTTGGAGAGAAAGGGGAGATTGAGGTTGGAGATGGGGAGGAAATTCTGGAATTTGAGGGTGGGGAGAGCCTGGCCCAGGTTGTCCAAGGAAGTTGTGGCTGCCCCATCCCTGGCAGTGTCTCAGGTCAGGTTGGATGGGGCTTGGAGCCCCCTGGGCTGGTGGGAGGTGTCCCTGCCCATGCAGGGGGTTGGGACTGGATGAGCTCTAAGGTTTCTTCCAACCCAACCCATTCTGTAGTTCTATGAAAATAGATCTGTCTTTCTGTCATTTTGACTTCCAGTTCTTGAATACCTGTGAGTACCCTCCACCCAGCTATAAAAAAAATCCAAAAAACAAACCAGAAAACACGTAAATTCTGCTGTTTTATCTTGCAGTAAGTTGTGAAGAATACTGATGTGTCCATTGGTAAAACCTTGTTCCATCCACCTTTGAATATTTGTCTTTGATTCTACAAAAAACTACAAAAATTTGGTGTGGGTTGCATGGTATATCTGCTCCTCAATCCTGAACTTCCAGTGAAATTTTTCTCCACCTGCTCTTGTGGTTCCAAGTGCTTACATTTTATTCTTATATCAACTGCTGTGAGAAGTACAAAGGTGCTTTTTAGTTCCACTTCAGTTCCTTTGTCAAACAGAGCTTGTGGAGTCCAGTGTTGGAGTCAAATTAATACTTAAAGGCGTGGTTTACATAGCTTGGTGCTTATTAAAAGCTGTATTTAAAATTATACACATTTATAGTAATGGGTACATGAGGGACCTTGCTGGGAATCTTTGTTGTTTTGTTGTGGGCTTTTTTTTTTTTTTCCATTGACAATGTTTAGTGAAGAGAAACAACTCTGTTGTGTGTCTTACAGAATGTAAAAGAGATTTTTTTCTGTCCCAGGTAATGTCAGATGAAATGGGACCATAAATATGTATATCACTAATTGCCATTTTGACTCTTCTCACCTCCCATCAATTCTTGCCTGCTTTTAGTAGCAGCTAAGGCACAAACTACTAGATCTCAGGATGGGTGATTTATATCACCTGAAAGCAGCTGGAAAACCCTGTTTTCACATATTATAAAGCATTAGCCCCTGACCCTACAGGTTTGTGATGTATTTGCTGTTAAAAGCATTCCAGAGCTGGCACGAGCAGGGGAAGGGATGGAAGAAAGTAATCAGAGCAATAGAGAGATTATAATTTTTAGTTGGGGTGTCAACTGATTTTCAAACAGCAAAATTCAGGGGCTTTTTCAGAGGTTTTCAGAGGGTTTATAATGGGGGGGAAAGCTGAGAGGGCTTGGTGACACCCGTGTTGATGTGTTGTCTTTTTTTGAAAAGCCCCCTAGAATGCAGGAGGACAAAAACTTCTAAAAACATCAAAACCCATTGAGAATGATCTTCTTTTTAAATAACATTTTCTACCTGCATGGCCAAGGATCTGAGCACCTAACAGAAAAGCTTTTTTCAGGGTGGAAAAGTTGATTGCTCAGGTAAAACATTGGAGGATTGGTTCTGTTTCCAGGTGATGCTGGACTTGAGGGTAAGAACTTCAGGGTAGGTGCAGGCAGCCCCTGATCCTCTTCTACCTCTGATCAACATTCAACAGAGAATGCTACAACTTGGAGCTTCCCCAAGCCCCATGCAGGCAGATGGTGCACTCAATAGTTTGATTTTACAAGGTCCCAGGAGCTTAAGATCTAATTCTGGCTTTGTAAAGGATATTTGAGCAAGGGAAGGCAACAGTTGTATTTCATTGCTGTGTAAAGCTTGGAAATAACCATCCAATTCTGAACCATTTGTATTAATACTGTTGTGAAAATAGAGACTGGAAGACTTGCCATTTGAAAAAGAAGGTATCTCAGGGTGGGAGGAAACTTTTAATGTTCTCTACTATAAATAAAATTTATAAAATAATAAAGTTTAAAATCCAGTGCTACACAAATGAATCTTGTCACCAACCCCAAGGAAACATTTCCCACCTCCAGGCAGTGTTTTTATGATATCTGTGGTAACATAGTATAGCTCAGGGAAAATGGGAAAGGTTCTTCTGGCTCTGGGTATGGAAAAAAAAAATTAATTAGGATCTTTGCTGCTATCAGTCCTGACTGATGAGTTGAGTTGAGTTTAAATTCCTGGTTTGCATTGTGCACTCGGTCTGGCAGTCTGTATATAAAAAAAAAAAAAAAAAAAATGAAGACATTCACTTGAGAAACAAAATCCAGGAGTAAAAAGCTGCTCCATTTCCTTGTTCTCTAAGTATGAATTGGTTTGCATCCTTTGCTTTCTGTAGTTCTGTGTTCTGGGACTGATTTGACACTGGGAGTGCTGAGGAAGATCTCGAATGCAGTGAGCACAAGTCTAATTATTTTGTTCACTAGAGGCAATAATTGGCTTGTTCAGAAGTAATGAGATAATTCAGATGTAAATTCATTTTTGAGAGGGGAATTTTAATAATGGGTAATCTAGGAAATTATATCATGAATGAAAGAATATTTTGTTTATAAAAGAAACATGCAATGCAAGTACAGAAGGTTGGGGTGATTTCAACTCCTTCACAGCTGGAAATGGAAGCTGGGACTTTGCTTTTGGCTGCCATATAAACCCTGTGTGTTCTGAGATGTTAGCACTGGGGTTTTAATAAGGCTCTCGTGCCATGAATAAGGAGCTGCAGCATTTGCAGAACTTCTCTCTGCACTGGGTTGGTGTTTCTGGAAGGGAACTTGATGATGGGAGCACATGAGCAGCCATCAATTTAAATTTAAACCTCTAGGAAAGGTTTTAGTGAACAGAATCAGTTGTGTGTGTTGATATTTTTCATAAGCTTTCCTATGAATGTACATCAGGCAGTTTTGGGGGATCTGATCCATGTTTCCCTTTAGGAGCAAAGTTCTTTACTACAAGAAATTGAATTTTGAAGGGGTGGGGTGGGCGTATTGAACATCATTATTTTATTTTGCTAATTCTTGGGCAGAACTGCCCTGTCCTGTTTCCAGATTTCCTGCCAGCTTACTTTGGAGCTTCTGATAAACCTTTGTGCCTTGTACTTTCAGTCTTTGAGTTCTAAAGCCAAGTGCTGATGCCCAGTGAAGCCCCAAGCAGCTGTAAATATGAGTACAAAGCAACGTGTGTAGGTACCCACCTTCTGCCTTCTACCTTATTATTTAAAGTGGGACTTTTTTTTGGTTAATTTAGTGGTTTGCACAAAGAGAGGTGTGCTATGAGGTGAGAGAGCTTCAAATGGATAGGAGGCAATAATATATCAATAAATGAACATGTTATGTACCATCTGGGTGGTACCATCATGTTAGCTCTGTGGGGTGTGGGCAGGAGAATGGGAGGCAATGTCTGGAAGGTGGGACCAAGGTGGGGGATGTTCCTTGTGCTGCTGAAAAGCAGATTTAAGGTGAGAATATTTAGAATGATTTGGTTTTTTTTTTTTTTTTTTGGAATATGCAGACAAGTCAAAAATAAATGGATTGAGCAATGGGAGGAAGATTTCAGGAGGTGACCCTTGGCAAAGGAACCTGGATTTCATCAGAGAAAACCCTTTGGCTTCCTTTAGCAGCCTTCTGCTGCTTTTTCCCCAACGTTATCCTTTGCCTAACCTTTCTTTTTGCTTTGGAAGGATGTGAGCTGCAGCACATGTGTCAAACCCTTCTGGTTTGTGCTGTCCTGAAGAGCTGTGGCTAATTGTAATCAAGCCTGAACTGTCATTCTGGTTCATCAATGTCACATTAACATCATTCTGGTTCATCAATGTCACATTAGCAGTAAATCCAAAGGCCCTGATTATTAAAGTGGATGGAAATCACAGCTCTGTGTGTGGCCAAATAGCTACTCAGCAGCAGGGTTTTTGATGGGACCTGATGGTTTAGTTCAGGCCTTAATCAAGGGCTCATAACTATTTTCTCTGCTGTTTTTTAGCCTCCTGCTACTGACTGGCATTAGGTGCACGTGTTCCCTGTTTGCATTTAACACCCACTCTGTCAGGACTGGAGGGAAAACCTGGTTTTAGGCTGGAGCATTGTTCATTTCAACAGCTTAAACCCTTGATGTTAATGAAACCATGTTTAAGAATTGGTATTTAGCACTGGGAAGATGGGAAATTAAGGAGGGGGGGGGGGACTTTAAGCTGTATTTATGCAGAGAACCATGTGTCAGAGAACTGCCTGGTGTATCCCTGGGATAAATTTTCATTGCATCATTAACCTGGATTTTATTAACTGTTGCCTCTATTCCTTCCCTTTTCCCTCTGCTCTCTACCTGCATCTCTGCATTGCTCACTTCCACCAAATCTTGGATCAGTTTTAACCTGAAGGAGCACTCTGGTTACACACAAAATGTAGGTTGTACCAAAATCTGTTTTGGGGTTGAGAACACTTTGCTCTGAAGGCCCAAAGGAAAGTTTTAGGGTTTCTAGTCCAGCCTTCCCACTGTTACCACTTCTGTACTCAGAGGACAGACAAAACTTCCACAATTCAGCAGAAAGGATGTTTTGATCAGAGTAAAGATGGGATGTGATTTTTGGAAGTGCAAGTGATGCTCAGATGGGTGCAGAACTGGTGGGAGGACCCTGTCTCTGGAACCCAGTACTGAACCCAATACACTCACCATGGGGGTGGTGAGAAACTGTGTCAGGGTTTAACACTGCCCTGGCAATTAAACCAAATAATAGATGCTCTCTATTAATGCCCCTCCCATCCCAGATAAAGAAAAGAGAGAAAATAAGGAAGAGAGACTGATGGGTTGGGAACTAAACTACACAGCTTTAATGGAACAGGAATGATAAAAAAGGAAAAATGACTAAATCTATACAAATCTACAGGAAAATTGACCCCAGGTTCCTCCCCCCTTTCCCCCAAGAACTCTCCCATCCCCACTGAGGCTGCAGGGCAGCCCTGGGAAAGTCCAGGCTGGAATCCTGGTCTCAGGAGCAGTTGGGAGCTGGAGGCAGGAACACACAGATTCAGGCTGGGATGGATCAGGAGCAGAGGCAGAGGAAGGGATGGAATCCTCCCAGGATGCTGAAGCAAAGAGGGAGAGGGGAAGAAGGGGAAGCAGGAAGGGCTTTGAGCCTGGGGATCCCTCCAATTTCTCCTGAGGATGAGGTGGATGGGATGGAATCCTCTGTTTGGTCAATTCTGGTCACTTCTCTTGTCTGTTCCTCCCCACAGGAGGGTTTCAGGTGGGACCTCTTGACTCCTTTTCTCCTTTTGGAGGGCAAAATGTTCCTCAGAGCTGAGCAGTGTCCTTGGCTCTGCAGCCCATTCTCCAGCAGTAACTATAACCATGGAGTGGGCTCAGTCCCAGCAGCAGCCACTGCCTGAGAAACTTGCTGTGAATTTCAGCAAGTGCAGCTCCTGACAAGAGACTGAGCTGAAAGCAAAAGCACAAGCCAGAAAATCCCCTTTCTCCTGGCCCAAACCAGGACACACTGGCACAGGTTGCCCAGAGAGGTGGTGGAATCCCCATCCCTGGAAGTTTTTAAGGGATGGGGCTCTGAGCACCCTGATCTAGTGGGATGTATCCCTGCCCATGGCAGGGGGGTTGGAACTGGATGATCTGTAAGATCCCTTCCAGCCCAAACCTTTCAATGATTCAGTGATCAGGCAGAGGGATTTCTAAGTCATTTTCTCCCCTGAAGCCCAAGCTCTTCCTGGCTGAAGGAAGCTGAGCAGTGCCTTGTGGAGTTTCAAAGTCCTTTTGTCTCCAGTTCATTCCTCAGCTTCTGCATGCAGTGATTTCTCAAGAGTTTTTGCTCGAGTTTTGATGCCATAATTGAGTCAGTACTGCCACAGACTTAACTGGCATTGGACTTTATTTCTGAGAGGCCATGCAAGCCTTGTTAAAGTGAAAAAGAAATAAATAAAAAAAAGACAGGGATGGGGTATTTGTGGCAGATCTGCTCTGTCAAGGAGAGTTTTAATAAACCTTTAACCAGTTATTATGGCATCTAAAAGGTGTTTCCATCCCCTTTAGCTGTCACTGGACCTAGGAGAAGTTTAGCATCTTATTTATTTCTGTCCCCAAGGTCCTGCTAGGGCACTGTTGTCTTCCCAAGACCCCACCTGCCCCTGGGTCTGATTTCCTTGCTGTACCCTCAACAACAACGCAAAAATAATTTTAAAAAAATATTCAGCCTCCATCTTAACAAAAACAACAAAGTACAAGAGCACTTGTGTTGGAAACAACTAATTCCTGCCTGGAATTAGTCCTGAATTTAATTGGTCTCCTTTAACCAGAAAACCCTGGTGATTTCTTTGCTGTGGTGTCTTGTTTCTAATGCCAACGTAGTCACTTGTCAAAGAAACCACTCCTGAGGAATAAGCTCAGCTCCTTGTTTCCTCCTGGGCTTTTTTTTTCTTTTTTTTTTTTGGTAGGATAAATTCAAAATCACATTGGAATAGGGATGGGATTTGTTCAGCATTTCCTGGCTCTGAATTCTTCCATCTGAAGAAGCAGCTGAATTCAAGCTCTGTTTTTGCAGCGTTCAACCACGGGGAGAATATGAAAAAAGGGATGATGGAGGGAGACCTTGTGCTGGGAAACTTGGGGTGCTTAACATGGAGATGAGCTAAATGGAAAATAAAGTATACAGGGCTGGCAGAGCCTCCTTTAGCCTCTGAAACCTCTGGTGCCATGGAAAACTTTTGGTCTCCAGGTTCCCAGTGAAGTTGAACTACAGGAGCAACTTGCAAACCCAAATGGACTTCATCATTCAGGAGTATCTTCCAAAAGGCAGAATCTTCAGGTGATAACTTCATCCTGGAGCTCATAGAAAGGCAGGTTGTAGCTACAAGGTTCATGTCTGCTTTTAAAACCAGCTTAGGTTTGGGTTTCTCAGCTGCTGAGCAGCAGTTTTGAGGCTGTAGTGGAATCTGGAAAGCCTAAAACAAGCCTGAGCACAAAGGGATCACCCAAGGACAGATTCATGGTGTTTTCTTTTTCTCAGCATGTGTTTTCTGTCTGCATGTTGGGAGGATTTACAGAGTTAGGGATGTATGGAAATCAGTGCTCCCAAAGGAAGATTGGTCTTTGAGGATGAATGTGTTGGTTCCCATTTGTTTGAGCCTTAATTGAACCCAGAATCTGTATGGAAGTTTTTTGGCTTCTAAATAAATAAATGGCTTTTTTGTTTTTTTGTTTTTTTTTTTGGTGAGATACGTCACAGTTATAGATAAAAAACCCCCAAAATATAAACCACCATTACCTTTTCCTTATGTTATCCACCTATGGTGGAAAAAACACCAGGTTTGGGGACATATTATTTATCAATGAATTGTTGAGCTTTTCCAAGAACTGACACACAGGGGAAATGAAAAGCAATGACACAGTTTACAAGCAAGAGTAATTTCAGCTGTTTATACACAATTACATCTCTGCTCCCTAAGGAAACTCTTGAAGGAACATTGTAAGTTTAAGAACAGCTTTATTTTTATAAACACTTTTTTTAATTGCCGAGCTGAAGTTGGGTTTATTACCAAAAATTCCCAAGGCTTTTTGCAAACAGTACAATCTTCTTAACACAGGCACAATTTAGTTATGTGTTCTCATCCTCCCAGTTATGCTCCCTTTTTCTCATCTCTCCTTTAACTCGTTTAGTCTCAGGGCTCCCATATATTATGCTAACTATCCCTGTTTTCTTGAGACTCTTCCCAGTTTTTTAAGTTAACAAAATGGAAAGTTAACACTTTCCTCTTAAAATGCTGTTCCTCATATAAGGGCTTTTGAAGCATTATGGAAATATTCCCAATTAGTCAGCATAAGCCTTGTGTAAGGTGTCTTAAATGTGAAGTCAGTTTTACAGACTGAGAAAACAAGGTGCAAAGAGGGGTTTTCCTTCATTAATGTGGACTCCTAAGGTCCACATTTATATGGCCATGTGCATTTATGCCCCCCTAAAGGTTATATTGTATGGCCTGACTCTTTTACCTGTCTTGAGTATGTCCTGATCCACATTTTCCTGTCCAGAGTTCATGGGGAATCCTTCAACACCCACAGCATCTCTGCATGGCTTAAGCTGCTTCCATACTTTATCACTTAAAAAAACCTTGATTTTAGGGTCAGTTACTGTGTCAGTTACTATGGACATTTCCTGCTCACTTGCTTTGACTTTAGCTTAATAAATTTTTCTTTTCATGGGTGCCTGCCCTTCTCTGTCTTCTTTTGGGTATCTTTTTTTGCCTGAACAGTAGAGGAGGATTGAACTGAAGGGCAACTCTATTTTCTGTCTTCACCTCCCCTTGCAGCATTCCCTTCTCTTGCTCCAGCACTTTGCCATTCATCTAGGGTCCAAATTTCCCAAAAAAAGATTAATCTGTACACCAGGTTGGAAGCAGAGGAAGGAGGAGGAAGAGGAAGGTCCAGTGCAACCTCCCCTGCTGGAGGAAGATCCCTGGATATATCTGGTCCAGCTGGCAAGGAAAAGGACAGGCTCCCCTGGCTTAGCACAGTTTCTTGAGTTCCCTTGGAAACCTTTCCCAAAGGATTCAGTAGGATTGTGACCTATTTTTGGTGTTGCTTTCTTGAAAGAATCAAATGATATTACCCACCAGTAACTGAGGAGCTGCTTTCTATAGAGCTCCTCAAAGCTTCCATGGAGGAAATGTCAGCAGCTTTTCTTCCTCATTTCTCTTCTGTTTTCCCAAATATGGAACTTGGGCAAAACCTGCCTACAAGCTTATGTCTGTGGTCAGGTAAGAATAAAGGATTTTACCAGCTATTTGATTCATTTCAGGACCTGTGACAACTTTTTCAATCTGGAGTGGCGTGAAAAATCAACATCACTTTTTTTTTTTTTTTTTTTTTTTTCCCCTCCTCTTTCACCCCAGCCTCTGTAATCCTTTCAACATGCACATAAATGGATTTCTTAGAAAATGCTTTATGGCACCATGACCTATTTTAGTGATTTCCACCAAACACTTGTTTCCCCTTTGTGTGAAAGCCATTTCCCTAAATTCTCTGATTCCAACATCTTGATTTCTGACTGCCTGGTTCATTTTTCTTTTCTTCTTTGCCAGTAACAGGAATTTCTGAATACATCTCCTTGCAACAAATTAAATGAGGTTACAGCTCAGTGTCCCCATCTGTGCAAGAGCTTCAGCAGCTTTCCTTTGTGTCTTGAATCTTTGAACTTTGGCTTTGTCCTTTTGGTTGTTGTTCTCTGAATGCTTCGGCACGAGGACAAAATTAAAAAGCACTTTAGCTGGGGCTGAATGGGAGGTGATGTTGAACCCTGTTCTTGAAATGGAAATTAAAACCTCATCTTTTTTACATTCCTTTTCTTAAGCAACAGGATATTGATCCGCTGGGTTGAAGTCTTTAAAAAAATGCTTTATTATCTTCTCAGTTTATTTTTCTGGAGGAGCGTGTTATAGTTAGCTCTGCGTTTAGGGGTATGAAAGAACATGGAGATCAGATTTAGGTTATTAGGGGAATAAATCTTTTGCTTCATTCTGTGCTTTCTTATTCTGCCTTGTACCAGTGATAAAAGCAAGGGGGATCTGAAGCCAAGCTTTGTCTGAAAGTTGTTTGTTTTTTTTTTTTTTAAGCTATGAAAAAGGTTCCTGTTAAATGCCTATTTGAGATGAAAGCGAGATGCATGAAAACCATTGATGTGTCAAGCCCAAGCAAGTTGAGTTCCTATTTTGAGTTTCACTGTGTTCTGTTACAGCTAGGTACAAATCTTTGGGCAGGATCTTTGTGCAAGCACTGTGCCAACTCTTCTGCACAGTCATTTTCTCCTCTCAGCTGATGGGGAAGAGTGAGATATGGGATGGACCCGTTTTGGGACTCGTGGTGGCTTTCTGGCTGATAACAGCAGCAAAACCCAGGGCTGGTATCTCTGTAGTGTTGCTGCAAATGGACTGGATGGATGCTTCTTCCTAACAGCAGGTTCAAATCCTTGACTCTGTCACTCTCTACCCAGCTCCAGAGATTTCTCATCAGTGTAAAAGGAAAAATTGGCTCCTTCACACTCGATGTCCCCTGCGGTGTTTTGAGTGTCTTCTGGAGCATGGGATTAAAATTTAAATACTGGAGGTCAGACAGAGGAAGAAGTGATGCAGCATCCCTTGGTTCTTCTGCCATCTTCTCCCCGTGTTCTGTCACATGCTGAGCCAGTGCCAAAGCATATGGGTCTCCATATGGTGACACGTTCTGGTTTTCCACCACCTGTAGTCAGGCTGATTCTCAGTCACTGAATTTACCCAAGAGATAAAGGAAAATAAGCACAGCAGCAAACTAAACCTGCAGTGGTGAAGTCTGAAGTTTTATGTGACTTGTTGTTGTTTCAATAATGACTGGAAGAAGGAAAAAACCTAAACAAATGGATTTAATGAGCATGTCAGTAATCCAGGGACAAGTGTTTTCAACAGCTCATTAGCTGGGGGTGAGATGGGCTCCATGCACTTTCTTGTCTCCAGAAAGACAGAGTTATTTTCATTTTGATTCAGCTTCTCTGAGACGTTGGAATTAAAGCAGGTTGGTGGACTTCAAAAGCAATTCTGCAAAGTGATTTACATGTGTCTTTGTGGCTGAGAAATAATGATGTGATGAATCCAATATACAGTGTTGAATTACAGAAAAAAATACATCCCGTGAGTGATTTGCCATAGCTTGGTTCCAGTGAGGTGAATTTCTTTAAAAGAAAATAAAAAAAGAAAATAGGTGTTTTTATTTGATTATTTAATGTCTTTTTTTTTCATCTCATCTTGGTTTCAATCCCTTGTTGGCAGGAAGGCCAAGGGAATCCTGGGTTGCATAAAGAAAAATGTGGCCAGAAGGTGGATGGAGGGAATTCTCCTCCTCTGCTCTGCCCTGGTGAGGCCACAGCTGGAACACTGCATCCAGTGCTGGGCTCCCCAGTTCAAGAGAGACTGGGATCTACTGGGGAGAGTCCAGAGGAGGGTGACAAAGATGGTTGGGAAATTGGAGCATCTCCCTACTGAGGAAAGGCTGAGAGAGCTGGGACTCTTCAGCCTGGAGAAGAGAAGGCTGAGGGGAGCCCTTGTTCATGGCCCCAAGTATCTAAAGGGGGGGTGCAAGGAGGATGGAGCCAAACTCTTCTCAGGAGTTCCCAGGGACAGGATGAGGGGCACCAGGCACAAGCTGGGCCATGGGAAGTTCCATTGAAACCTCAGAAAAAAAACTTCTTTGCTGGGAGGGTGCCAAGGCAGTGGCCCAGGCTGCCCAGGGAGGTTGTGGAGTCCCCTTCTCTGGAGATATTCAAACCCCCCCTGGATGCAGCCCTGGGTAATGTGCTCTGGGTGCTGCTGCTTGGACTGGGTGATCTCTGGAGGTCCCTTCCAGTTCTGACAGCTCTGTGATTCTTTTATACTGCATTTGTATTTTTCCTAAGAGTGTGTTGCTTGTAGCTCTTCAGTATTCTGAGCAGCAAGGAGTTGTAGAGTTTCTCCAAGTTATCCATATTTTCCCTCTAGACTCCTCATCTCCTTTCTTTTGTTGCAAGCTGAATGGAGTCAGTATTTCTACAGTCACCTTTTGTACAGGAGACTTTTGTTCCCAGTGGGACATGTGGGATTTAAGGTGCTCTATTTTTGAGACATTCATCTTACAGAAATATCAATGTTCTTGAGATGAATGCCTCCATCTCTGGAGGTCCCTTCCAGCTCTGAGCATCCTGTGATTCAAGCAGCTGTGTCAGTGCTTTGGCTGATGTTCCATCACAGGTAATTTTTGGAATACTTCCCCACTAACAAGGTGGTGCAGTGAGTGTTCCCCCATCCTACATTTTACTGGGCCTGCCAGCTCTTATTGGCAGAGGATGGGGTGAAGAGGGAATGATGCTCAAACCATCCTGTGCCTCTTGTGCCTCCCCAGATGTCAGTAAGCAAATAGTAAAAGCTTAGAGCTGGCACATCACATCTTTAAAACAGTTTTGGCCAACCCACCCTCTGTAGTTGAATCAAATGTTCTCTGGTGCCTGTAGGATGGATTTCTCTAAGTTTGGAGCCTTCAGACATCTGGGGTCAGATGTGGTTTATACAGAAAGTGTCTGGTGGTGTAAAAAGGTGCACAGTGTGTGGTTTGGGCTAATGTGGCCAGAGGCAAAGAATACAATTTTTTGGCTATTTCTGTCAAGTATTTTCCAGTGCTTGTAGCTCTGCTCTAGGTAGGGAGACCTGTAAATGTCTCCTATCTTTTTTTTTTTTTATTAGGTACCAACAGTCAGCTCTATCTTCATCATCACAACTGTTTACACTTAATTAAAAACTCTTCTAGTGATCACCCACTGGCTTTCTTTTTTTTGCTATATTTGAAAAAATTAATTTCATATCTTTGCTCAGTGGTGGAGATTTATTTTTTGAGGCAGCTTAAGTGCAGGATCTGTGAGAAACTTCTTTTGTCCAATGTCAAATTACATGGAAAGTGAAGCTAAACTGTTCTGCCCATAACTGCCCAGGGTAAATATGGTTAAGACACATCTGTGTCACCTGCTGCTGAGATGAATCCCATCAAACCTTATTTTTTAGGCTTCCAGTTTTCTCCAAACCTCTTCTGTTTCTTCTGCAGCCCAAATCTCATTTTTAACATTGTTTTCTTGTGTCACCTCATGTGTTTTTTTTTTTTGCAATAATCTGTAATTGAGTTTTGTTCTGGTGTCTGCTTTGCAACAGGAGGGAGGTGTGTGCAGTGTTTTATAACCCAGGGGATGAAGTGCTGGAGATTTGAAGTTTCTGCTTTCTAGGAGTGCTTCTGGCTGGCATTTAAATCAGGCAGCAGATGCTAACTGTGTGTGGCACTTGCTCATCTCTGTAAGACACTTTTTAATGTATATTGTATGATCTTCAGGCTCTAAATGATGAAGGTGCTTTAAGAAGTTGAATGTAATAAGTAACAACTTCAGAACACATCAGAAGGGATTTGCTTTTGCTGTGTCCACACAATTATTTTGCAAAGGCTTTTCTTCCCAAGGAACTGCATGAAGAGTGGAAAAATGCAATGGAAAGAATTCAGATGTCTGCATTTACTTTTTTACTTCTTATTTCATTTTACTTCTTTATTTCATTTCATTTTACTTCTTATTTCATGAAACTTGTTTCATTCAGCTTTTCTGTTCAGTTCCAGTTAGAAGGACACTTTGGAGGCTGAAAATAAAATATATTTGGCTAATGGAAATGTTCTTTGTCACCAAGTGTGCTGAGGGCCCTGGAGTTCTGGATTTAATTTTGTCTGCTGGGAAAAAAAAAAAAAAGAAAATAAAAAAGAAATTTTTTTTTTCTAATTTTCCCATGAAATTAACTTCTTTTATTTTCTTTTTCCAACCTGTGGGCCAAATATGTAGCTGAGCCACCTTTTTAGTGGGCAGTTGGGTATCCTCTCTGTGAGCAGGACAGATTTTAATAGAATTTGTAGCTCCACTGCAGAAAAGGAGCAAAATTTTTACATTTCCTAGGAAGGATTTCCTACATTTTTTTAGCTGCTGAAGGTGAAAACCTGCACCAGGGTTCTGAGGACTGGTGTTCAGGGTTCAGAATCACTGGGGTGATTCTGTGAGTGATGCCCTGTGTTTGTGTGTGACAGAGTTAAGTAATTAAAACTATTTATATATAACATATATATATATAACATATAACAAGAAGTTACCTGCACTCCTCAGCTTGCCACCAGAGATGTTGTTAATGGATTGTTGGAGCTTTAATGAAATCCAGTCTCACCAAATCACTGAACTTGCTTTCTCTAGAAAGGCTCTTTCCAGGCCCTGACAGATCACCTCTCCAGTGCTTCCAGACGTCCTGGCTCTCTTAATTCTTCTCCATAACGAGTTTTGTGCTGCATGATAAAATATTCATGTTCAAATAGGTCCTAAACTAATTATCTGCAGCCAGCAGTTGCTGGGGCAGTCATTTGCTGGTAGCTTGGCTCAAGTTAATGGCTTGTATTTCAGTACAAATAGTCCCTCCTGGCTGTTTCCTGTCACTGATTCTTATCCTAAATGGAATTTCCATATGTGGCTGGAGTTAAATTCTTCTGACATCCAAAGGAGCTTTCTCCTTCTACTTTTGCACCTTGTTTCTAAAGAGGAGGATTTATTATGTCTTGTGCACTTGCTGCAGCTGCTTTTTTCCTTAGAAGAAATCATCTGGTTGGTCTTTTCCCTGCCTGGGGTGTGCTTATCCTCTGAACTTTCTTTTCCTGTGTGCACTGTTAGCAACAAGAAAAAGAAAAATATTCTACAGACAGGACTTTGAGTATTGAAATCACACGGGGAGGGGGGGAGAAAATTCTAGTGATCCATGGTGGGCAGATTTGCAGGGAAAATAATCTCCACTTTTATCTGAAGGGATCACATTACAATGGCATCATTAAAAAAATCCTGAGTCTTGATTTTGAGCTGGCAAGTGCCCTTAAAGCAGAATGTGATGCAAGGAGGCTGAATAAAATGGTGCTGGGTTTCAAAAGGGCTCATGGTTTCTTTTTAATTTTCACTATTAGCTGCATGTGGTAATCAAAACCTTCAAGGTTTTTTTCTCCCTCCTTTGCTCGGAGACAAGTGTCAATATTTAAAAAAAAAAAATATTGACAGATTTGAATCTCTTAATATTGCCATATGTCCACATGCTATAAGATTGCCAGTAAATGTATGAAAGTAATTTTGACTAATCAGATGTCTGTCTGCTTAATTGTTGGTGGGATCAAGGCCTGTGAGAACTGATATGAAAATAATTTAGAAATTTTTAAATTATTAATATTTTTAAAATCGTCGTGTTTATAGCAAGAAATTTAAACAGCTTGCAGAGAAAAAAAAAATTAAAAAACCAACAAAATAGCTCTAGTCTATACTAATTTTTCTCCACATTAGTTCTGAGGAGACTCTTGTGATCTGCCATGTCTAAGAAATTCATTTAGCTCTGTAAATTTGCCACGTATTCACAAGGGTGCACTACAGAAATGAAGACAAATTGCTCCTACAGGTGCATAAAGCTTTTTGATACCTGAAAAGACCATTTCCTTTTCAACTGAACCTCCTCAGACATGCTCACAGACCTCATGCCATCCACCTGATCTTCTCCAGCTTCCCATCTTTCCCATCAGTGCAACCTTGACTTGTTCTCTGGAAGCAGCTGGGATTCACCCAAGGTCTGTTGGAAAGGGAATTTCTGTGAAATCCTGGACACTGCAGCAAAACCTCTCTGCAGCCTGCATGGGTCAATCCTCCTCATGCAATATCTGCTCCTTTTCCCATTATTCTGTGTTATTTCTTGGGGCATTTCACCATCAAGCTTGGTGAGGCAGGGCAACACCTTTAGGTTTGTGCATCTTCCCCCTAAGGGGGAATCTGGTTTTTTTTGGGATCTGAGTTTTAGTCCAACATAAGGTTGCAGGCAACAGGAACTTGGGCAGGAGAGTTGGATTTTCCTGAGGGTAGGAAGGTTCTACAGAGGGACCTGGACAGACTGGATCCATGAGACCAAGTGTATGAGGTTTAACACAGCCAAGTGCTGGGTCCTGAACTTGGACCACAAAAACCCCACACAACACTTCAGGTTTGGGGCAGAGGAGCTGCCCTGTGGAAAAGGACCTGGAGGTGTTGGCCAAAAAGGGGCTGAACATGAGACAGAGTTCCCAGGTGGCCAAAAAGGCCACCAGCATCCTGGCTTGTAGCAGCACTGGTGTGGCCAGCAGGTCAGGGATCATCCTCCTGTTCAGGGCACTGGGGAGGATACACCTCAAATCCTGGGGTCAGTTCTGGGCCCCTCAGGAGCAGAAGGAGATTGAGGGGCTGGAGAGTGTCCAGAGAAGGGAATGGAGCTGGGGAAGGGTCTGGAGCAAAAATCTGGTGAGGAACAGCTGAGGGAACTGGAGGTGTTCATCCTGGAGCAAAGGATGCTGAGGGGAGACCTTCTGACTTTACAACCTCAGAAAGGAGGTTGGTGTTGGTCTTTTCTCCCAAAGAACAAGGGATAGAAAAGAGGAGGAAGCAATCTCAGGTTGTGTCAGGAGAGGTTTAGATTGGGCATTAGGATCAATTTATTCAGTGTAAATTTACATGTAATGCATTTACATTTAATGCACTGGCACAGGCTGCCCAGGGCAGTGGTGGATTTACCATTCCTGGAGGTCCATGGAGATGTTGTGCTCAGGTTTAGTGGTTACCTGGACAGTGCTGGATCAATGGTTGAACTTGATCATCTTAAGGGTTTTTTTCAATCTAAATGCTTCAGTGATTCTAAATTGAAGTGTTGGACACCAGGTTGGATGGGGCTTGGAGCATCCTGGTGTAGTGGAAGGTGACCCTGCTCATGGCAGAGGGTTGGAACTGGAGGATTTTTTAGGATCTTTTCCAACCCAAACCATTCTGGGATTTTCTGAAATGGAGGAGACAACCGAGAGATTCAGTGATACTCTGAGATATTTTTTTAATGTTTTGTTGGGGGTTTTTTAATATCTTGTTATGAGCCTTAGTCATCAACAGAGACATAGAATGACAGAAGCTTCCCCGTCATCCTCAATTTGTCCATCAGAGTTAGGGAAGGTCTGTTGAGGTCTGATATGGGTGACTTATGGGTCTGGCATGAATCTTAAAATCCCTGTGGAGTTGGGAGGAGGTGAGTGAAACTAATCCCATTGGCAGTCTCTGGGTTTTCTGTGTTGTGCAGTGGTGCTTTGGTGCCCAGCCAAAATTATAGAATCATGGAATGGTTTGGGTTGGAAGGGACCTCAAAGCTCATCCAGTCCCAACCCCTGCATGGGCAGGGACACCTCCCACCAGCCCAGGGGGCTCCAAGCCCCATCCAACCTGACCTGAGACACTGCCAGGGATGGGGCAGCCACAGCTTCCTTGGACAACCTGGGCATCCAGGGTCTCCCCACCCTCAAATTCCAGAATTTCCTCCCCATCTCCAACCTCAATCTCCCCTTTCTCTCCAAGTTTTAACCCATTTCCCTTCTCCTCTCCCTACCCCCCCATGTCCAAAGCCCTCCCCCAGCTTTCTTGGAGCCCCTTCAGATATTGGAAGGTTGCTCTAAGCTCACCTAGGAGCCTCCTCTTCTCCAGGCTGAACAACCCCAATCCCTCAGCCTGGCTTCCCAGGTTCCACACTCTTCTACATACTTCTAAACTCTTAGTGGGGCTCTGAAAAGAGGAGAAAAACCTCTTCTCTTGACACACTACAAAGCTCTGAAATTTTAATGAAGTTGGAGGTAAATTTCAACCTGAGGAAATTCATCCCTCTGTCAATCTCTTTCGTATTGATGCTGAATTTTGCACATCTTCAATATTTATGAAATTAAGGAGTAGTTCAAGGCAAAACCATTCCCCCAGCAATGCAGATGAGTAGATGTGTGGTTTGCTTCCTTTTCTCTTTGACTCTTCCTTTCCAAAAAATCTTTGGAGAGGGTGAACACCCAGAGATGCCTCAAGTGAGGCAGCTTCAATCTCTTGTGCCCAGAGCCAGAGGGTCATTGCTTCATAGAGAGGCTTGAGGGACTACAAGTTTTTTCCTTTATTATTTTGTATTCTGGAGTGCTCTTGTTGCATAAATACATAGCTTACTGTCTGCTCTTTCTGAAATGCTCATCCCTCTGTGAGTGTTTGCAAAGTGATGATTTTCTGCTACATGAAAGGTGACAGATAGGAGGTAAAACCTGGTATCTTGATCATTGCTGTGCTTTCACTTATTTGATCACCAAGATATCAGTGATAATGTCTTCAATATCCTCTTGATTTGGGAAAAGAATAACCCTGTCTTTTTAGAAGTGAGTGGGAAAAATGTTATCTTTCCAGGAGATGAATTTAGATTTAAAATTCAGTTGATAGTACTTTTATTAGGGTTTTAGCTTGATTTTCTAGGAAATGAGTCCTATCTGAAAGGAAATGAGTCCTTTATGATTGCTCTATCATTCCCTTCCCCCCTACCCCAACTGATGTGATTGATATCAGCCAAATCTGAAAGAAACAGCAGATGCAATGGCACAGAGGGAAAAAAAAAACAGTGAGGAAAAAGCAGGTAAAACTTGGGTAGCAGTTTCAAAGCCACCAGTGTTTGGTGGTTTGGAGATTTATGGATATGGGAAGCTGAAGGAAGAAAAGAAACACAGCTCTTCTCTAGGTCTTGATCCTTAAAGAGGTTTTGGAACAGAAAGTGGAAATTCTGTGTGTTTTCTACAGGGCATCTTTATTGTGGGCTTTGGGCTTGATTTTTTTAATATGTTCAACATCCTCCACTGTACTCCAAGCAAATAGAAGCAGTAGAAGGGTTCAGCATGTCTGAAAACAGTGGAACTTTATTTTCCTCAGGTCAGAATCAAGTCCCTCACACCCCCTTCTCTCTCCCACCCCAGCTCCATGATTGCCTGCAGCTCCATCTCAATATTAACTCTGTCTCTTTTTCAAGAATCAGATATCTGGATGTCAAGAAACTTCACTTGAGCATCCCTGGTGTTGCAGGCACTCTGCAAAGGACAGGGACATCCTGGGGACTGCTTCAGGACACTTAAATGTACATTAAATGTTCTGAGATCCCCTTTGTGGTTTGAGCAGAGCTTGGCATGGAGGATGGGCAAGACCAAAGGTGCCTGAATTAGTGTGTAAAGAAGGTTAAAAGGCTCTGGTGAGAGGTATGAAACTAGATTATGTCTTGCTGGCTGTGTAAATGGGATTAATAGGTATTTTAATGTGGTTTAGGCATGCCCTACATCCTAATTCTTCCACCTCCTCTCCCCTTCTCTCCCCTACTCCAGCTCCATGGTTGCCTGTAGCTGCATCTCAATATTAACTCTGTCTCTTTTTCAAGAATCAGATATCTGGATGTCAAGAGACTTCACTTGAGCATCCCTGGTGTTGCAGGCACTCTGCAAAGGACAGGGACATCCTGAGGACTGCTTCAGGACACTTAAATGTACATTAAATGTTCTGAGATCCCCTGTGAGGTTTGAGCAGAGCTTGGCATGGAGGATGGGCAAGACCAAAGGTGCCTGAATTAGTGTGTAAAGGAGGTTAAAAAGCTCTGGTGAGAGGTATGAAACTAGATTATGTCTTGCTGGCTGTGTAAATGGGATTAATAGGTATTTTAATGTGGTTTAGGCATGCCCTACATCCTAATTCTTCTACCTCCTCTCCCCTTCTCTCTCCCACTCCAGCTCCATGGTTGCCTGTAGCTGCATCTCAATATTAACTGTGGGTGCTTTTCAAGAATCAGATATCTGGATGTCAAGAAACTTCACTTGAGCATCCCTGGTGTTGCAGGCACTCTGCAAAGGACAGGGACATCCTGAGGACTGCTTCAGGACACTTAAATGTACATTAAATGTTCTGAGATCCCCTGTGAGGTTTGAGCAGAGCTTGGCATGGAGGATGGGCAAGACCAAAGGTGCCTGAATCAGTGTGTAAAGAGGTTAAAAGGCTCTGGTGAGAGGTGTGAAACTAGATTATGTCTTGCTGGCTGTGTAAATGGGATTAATAGGTATTTTAATGTGGTTTAGGCATGCCCTACATCCTAATTCTTCCACCTCCTCTCCCCTTCTCTCTCCCACTCCAGCTCCATGGTTGCCTGTAGCTGCATCTCAATATTAACTGTGGGTGCTTTTCAAGAATCAGATATCTGGATGTCAAGAAACTTCACTTGAGCATCCCTGGTGTTGCAGGCACTCTGCAAAGGACAGGGACATCCTGAGGACTGCTTCAGGACACTTAAATGTACATTAAATGTTCTGAGATCCCCTTTGGATGGGCAAGACAAAAGTTGCCTGAATTAAAAAAGCTCTGGTGAGAGGGATGAAACTAGATTATGTCTTGCTGGCTGTGTAAATGGGATTAATAGGTATTTTAATATGGTTTAGGCATGCCCTACAGCCTCATAGGAGTTCTTCCACCTCCTTGTAGTCTCTGTCTGGGGGTATTTAAGCTTTTCTGCCCCCTTTCCATTTGTGGTCACTAAAAGGTCTTGGAGGAATTAAATGGACCTCAGACACAGGATCATAGAATGGTTTGGGTTGGAAAGGGACCTTGGAGATCATCCAGTTCCAAGGGACTGGAACACAGGGACACCTCCCACCAGCCCAGGGTGCTCCAAGCCCCATCCAACCTGACCTGAGACACTGCCAGGGATGGGGCAGCCACAGCTTCTCTGGGCAACCTCAGCCACTGTCTCACCACCCTCAGAGGAAAGAATTGATTCCTAAGGTCTAATCTAAATCTTTTCCAGTTTAAAGCCTTCCCTCCTCATCCTGGCACTCCAGACCCTTGTCCAAAGTCCCTCTCCAGATTTCCCATAGCCTCTTAATTACTGGAAGGTCCTCTAAGGTCTCCCAGGAGCCTTCTCCAGGATGATCAACCCCAATTCTCATCCTGTCTGAAGAACAGAGCTGCTCCAACCCTCTGATCTTCTTTGTCACCTCCTCTGGGCCACTTCTAAGAGCTCCAGGTGCTGTTTTCTCCTGTCACTCCCATGTTTGGTCAGACTGGAGGACTCTGATCCATGGATTTCTCAGGGCAGCAAAAAAGATTCAGCTCCATCAAACACGAGGCAAAAAAAAAAAAAAAAAAAGGCTGCAGCGTGGGGAATATTTTGAATTTTCAGGAGCTTCAGCATTGACTTGGGTGCCCCTTGTTGGACAGTGTGACTCAAGCAAGTTGAATATTCCTTGGATATTGAAGTCCTTGTGTTGTCTCCTGGAATACCCATGGGATTGCTGACCTTTCATGACTGCCTTGTCTCAGCCTCCTTGGAGAGAAACCACTCAAGTATCCTGAGCTGTAATTTCCTCATCTGTGGAAGAGAAGTAATGACAGTAATGACTTAGAAGGCTTCACTGATTAGTTAATGCTTAAAAATCATGGAAAATGCTCCATCCTCTAATATTTATTATTAATGGCCCCTCCTTACATGAATGAAAATGTTGGTCTCGTTTGTAGCATTTCTTAAGAGGGAGAAAAAAAAATGTATAAAGCTCAAGTCCTGGGTTAAACAGATAATCCTGGGTAAGTCTTTTAAAGCAGGAGAAATCCCTGGAAGAAGAAAAGCTGTATTCACACAAAGCAGTTCAGAATAGTGCAAGTTGTGCTGCATCTCCATTCTCATTCTGACCTAACTGCTTAAGGATCCCAGGAAAAAAAAAAAAAGAATAAAAAAGAAGCTTAGCATGTCATTAGTAATTGTTACAGCTCTTCATAGTGGGTTTTTAACCTTAATTCCTTGACTCATCCTGCTTTTACTCTTTTTTTTTTTCTCTTTTTTTTTTTTTTTTCTCTTGCTGGCCCCCCGTGGCCTAACCAAACACCTTCCTAATTAAATTTCATAATAGAAAGATTCTTTAGTGAGGTGTGTTCTGCTGGGAGAGAGGATGGTGGAGACTGGTGTGCAGGAAAAAGAAATTATTTCAGGAGTTTGGGCTGAACTTCTCAAACCTCTGACCTAAAGCAATGGGAGAAGAGCCACAGAGGTGATGGCAGGGAAGGGTTAAACATGAAGTTGGGTCTCTTCTTTTCCAGGGAGTGTTTCCTGGCATCCATTAGAGTAAAAAGGGCTATAAACTTTGAGAGCCCTAAAGAAAAGTAAGCTTTGTGTAGCAAGTCCCAAGAGTTTTGAAGAAAGTGGATCAATTTAGTTAAATTGTGAATGAGTATTCTCCTGTGAACATCTGCAAACTGTTGAGTTTAATTGGCCTGCAGCTGGCTCTGATTGTACTTCTGATGGTTGGGGTTTTGTTTTTTGGGGTTTTTTTTTCCCTTTTACTTAGTATCTCATTTCCTTTTCCCTATGATCTCCTTGTGTCGTTTCTTCTTTTTTGGTTTTTGTTTCTTTCTGACATGTTAAAAAGTGAATAATACCACATCCACATCCCTTCCAAAGGACCCTAAAGAGAAGTGGGAGAACATCCTTTTGTAGGCACCTCTTACTGCTGGAGCATCAATGGGTTCCAGCTGCTTGTGGGGATGGAGCCTGAATGAGAAAGGTGTTTGGGAACTTGGTTTATTGGATGTGTTTGCTTTACACTGGTTTTTTTCCCCACCATTAGAATCTTTCCAGTCTTTTTTTTTTTTTTTTTTTAGCCAGTTAACAGGCAGTTTTGGGTGGTTTGTACCATTAGAATCTTTCCAGTCTTTTTTTTTTTTTTTTTTAACCAGTTAACAGGCAGTGTTGGGTGGTTTGTACAGTGGAACTCAGCTTTGAGTAGTGAGAAGGGAAAGGGCAAACTCATTTCAGCTGCCACTTCTTTTGTCAGGCTGAGAGGTGAATAAAACAATAGGGTTTTAGGACTACTTCTCATAGGATATTGCAAATAATATAAAGACTGAGTCCAGCCTTCATTTTCTCATGGCCTCAGTGTCAGGAGAGAGCAGCATTGGGTGACACCAGGGTGCTACAAGGTGTGACTGGGGCCTTAATTTGACCTGCTGAAGATTTGTGATGTTCAAGTAGAAAACCCACTGGAAAGCCCACTTCCATTTTCTTTATTATTATTATTTTCCCTTAAAGCCACTGATCATTTTTCCTGGTGACTAATTAACTACCCATTTGTTTTTGCCATTTGTTGAACCTAAAACACTAAAATTCGCTCTGCAGATTGAGATTTTTTTTTTTTTCCCCCAAGGTAAAGATGCACTTGATATTAGAAAAAAAGCTAAATATGTTAACATGTATTGACCCTGTCAGAATCTCATAATCTGGCCTGGATATTGCTAAATCTAAATAAGGAAAATGGAGCAAGAAGCCCCTGTAACCATGAGAAATAATATTTTTAGAGAGTGTGTAGGGAGGAAAAGCTGGGGGAAAAGCTGTGCTGCAAGCAAGCCAAATATATATTTACATATAATATTTTAAAAATATTTAAAAAAAACCTAGAAAACTTAATATTTGATTGAACATCTGGCAAAATTTGTGGCTTTTTCTTGCCAAAATATTGACTGTATCAAACTGCAAACAAACTTCTGTGCATTTCAGGGGCTGGAATATAATTGCGGGAGAGAATAGAAGATGTTATTTTATGAAATCCTGTTTAACTGGCTTCTTTCCTAGAGATTGATATTTCCAATTAAGATTACAGGATTTGGAGGGCTGCCTGCATCCCTAAATCCATCTCTTGCATGTTTTGTAGGTGGGGAAACCCTTCCTTTCTGCTCCTAAACTTCTCAAACTGGGTGACCGGGATCTTTGTCCTCCCCATTCATTGGAAGGGTAATGGGGATCCTTGCTGCTCCTGATGGGGAGAAGCTGTTTTTTTCTAAATTTCCAGCTGAAACTTGTTAATGACCAGTTTTTTTACTACCAGCTTGTTCTTCTGCCAGGAAGGATTAAGCTGTTTGTGGGAGGGATGGAGAACAGCTGGTGCTTTTTCTTCCCAACCGGCGGGTGATGATACAGGCTGGAGTAGATAAACCTAAATGGAGGGGATGCTGGCAGGGTTTAAGTGGAGAAAGTGGTTTGAAGGCACAGGATTAGGAAGTCCAACATGCTGGAAAACTGCTGGTCTAAATGGTAAATGTTCACTGAGGTGGGATTGGAGTGACCCCTCCAGCAGCTGGGTCACTGTGGTTGCTGGTTACTGTGATCTCCTAAGAAGTTCCCTCATGTGATGGAAGTTGATGCTGCATTTTGGGGCATTTGGGGTAATCTTAGTGTTTCAGGAGGAAAAAAAGTGCCTGTTGTAGCATCTAATTAGGAGGAGAGAGTGATCTGACAGGTATTTCCATCTTTGAAGTGTGGCAGGCTTGTTAGGTGAAAACAGAAATTAAGAAAAAAAAATAACAATGGCAGGAAAACCGAAAAAAGTTGAGATTTGATTAAAGTTTGGCCTTTTTGTGGGCCAAAAATTTCTGTTAAAGGGAAGGTAGCAAGGGAAAGAAAGTCTGTGTGAAATGGCTGCTGTGCAAAAGCAGTCCATGGTGAGGCCCAGGCTTGGAAACACAAGAAGTTCCCTTGTGTGATGGAAGTTGATGCTGCATTTTGGGGCATTTGGGGTAATCTTAGTGTTTCAGGAGGAAAAAAGTGCCTGTTGTAGCATCTAATTAGGAGGACAGAATGATCTGACAGGTATTTCCATCTTTGAAGTGTGGCAGGCTTGTTAGGTGAAAAGAAAAATTAAGAAAAAAAAATAACGGTAGGAAAAATGATAAAGGTTGAGATTTTATTAAAATTTTGCCTTTTTGTGGGCCAAAAATTTCTGTTAAAGGGAAGATAGCAAGGGAAAGAAAGTCTGTGTGAAATTGCTGCTGTGCAAAAGCAGTCCATGGTGAGGCCCAGGCTTGGAAACACAAGAAGTTCCCTCATGTGATGGAAGTTGATGCTGCATTTTGGGGCATTTGGGGTAATCTTAGTGTTTCAGGGGGAAAAAAGTACCTTTTGTGGCATCTAATTAGGAGGAGAGAGTGATCTGACAGATATTTACGTTTTGAAGTGTGGCAGGCTTGTTAGGTGAAAACAAAAATTAAGAAAAAAAAATAATAATGTCAGGAAAACCGAAAAAAGTTGAGATTTGATTAAAGTTTGGCCTTTTTGTGGGCCAAAAATTTCTGTTAAAGGGAAGACAGCAAGGGAAAGAAAGTCTGTGTGAAATGGCTGCTGTACAAAAGCAGTCCATGGTGAGGCCCAGGCTTGGAAACACAAGAAGTTCCCTCATGTGATGGAAGTTGATGCTGCATTTTGGGGCATTTGGGGTAATCTTAGTGTTTCACGGGGAAAAAAGTACCTTTTGTGGCATCTAATTAGGAGGAGAGAGTGATCTGACAGGTATTTACGTTTTGAAGTGTGGCAGGCTTGTTAGGTGAAAACAGAAATTAAGAAAAAAAAAAATAATGGTAGGAAAAACGATAAAAGTTGAGATTTGATTAAAGTTTGGCCTTTTTGTGGGCCAAAAATGTCTGTTAAAGGGAAGGTAGCAAGGGAAAGAAAGTCTGTGTGAAATGGCTGCTGTGCAAAAGCAGTCCATGGTGAGGCCCAGGCTTGGAAACACAAGAAGTTCCCTCGTGTGATGGAAGTTGATGCTGCATTTTGGGGCATTTGGGGTAATCTTAGTGTTTCAGGAGGAAAAAAGTACCTTTTGTGGCATCTAATTAGGAGGAGAGAGTGATCTGACAGGTATTTCCATCTTTGAAGTGTGGCAGGCTTGTTAGGTGAAAACAGAAATTAAGAAAAAAAAATAACGGTAGGAAAAACGATAAAGGTTGAGATTTGATTAAAATTTTGCCTTTTTGTGGGCCAAAAATTTCTGTTAAAGGGAAGGTAGCAAGGGAAAGAAAGTCTGTGTGAAATGGCTGCTGTGCAAAAGCAGTCCATGGTGAGGCCCAGGCTTGGAAACACATGAAATTCCCTCGTCTGGTGGAAGTTGATGCTGCATTTTGGGGCATTTGGGGTAATCTTAGTGTTTCAGGAGGAAAAAAGTGCCTGTTGTAGCATCTAATTAGGAGGAGAGAGTGATCTGACAGATATTTCCATCTTTGAAGTGTGGCAGGCTTGTTAGGTGAAAACAGAAATTAAGAAAAAAAAATAATGGTAGGAAAAATGATAAAAGTTGAGATCTGATTAAGATTTTGCCTTTTTGTGGGCCAAAAATTTCTGTTAAAGGGAAGACAGCAAGGGAAAGAAAGTCTGTGTGAAATGGCTGCTGTGCAAAAGCAGTCCATGGTGAGGCCCAGGCTTGGAAACACAAGAAGTTCCCTCATGTGATGGAAGTTGATGCTGCATTTTGGGGCATTTGGGGTAATCTTAGTGTTTCAGGGGGAAAAAAGTACCTTTTGTGGCATCTAATTAGGAGGAGAGAGTGATCTGACAGGTATTTACGTTTTGAAGTGTGGCAGGCTTGTTAGGTGAAAACAGAAATTAAGAAAAAAAATAATAATGGCAGGAAAAACGATAAAAGTTGAGATTTGATTAAAGCTTGGCCTTTTTGTGGGCCAAAAATTTCTGTTAAAGGGAAGGTAGCAAGGGAAAGAAAGTCTGTGTGAAATGGCTGCTGTGCAAAAGAACTCCATGGTGAGGCCCAGGTTTGGAAACACAAGAAGTTCCCTCGTGTGATGGAAGTTGATGCTGCATTTTGGGACATTTGGGGTAATCTTAGTGTTTCAGGAGGAAAAAAGTGCCTGTTGTAGCATCTAATTAGGAGGAGAGAGTGATCTGACAGGTATTTCCATCTTTGAAGTGTGGCAGGCTTGTTAGGTGAAAACAGAAATTAAGAAAAAAAAATAATAATGGTAGGAAAAACGATAGAAGTTGAGATCTGATTAAGATTTTGCCTTTTTGTGGGCCAAAAATTTCTGTTAAAGGGAAGGTAGCAAGGGAAAGAAAGTCTGTGTGAAATGGCTGCTGTGCAAAAGCAGTCCATGGTGAGGCCCAGGCTTGGAAACACAAGAAGTTCCCTCATGTGATGGAAGTTGATGCTACATTTTGGGGCATTTGGGGTAATCTTAGTGTTTCAGGGGGGAAAAAGTACCTGTTGTAGCATCTAATCAGGAGGACAGAGTGATCTGACAGGTATTTCCATCTTTGAAGTGTGGCAGGCTTGCTAGGTGAAAACAGAAATTAAGAAAAAAAAATAATGGTAGGAAAAATGATAAAAGTTGAGATCTGATTAAGATTTTGCCTTTTTGTGGGCCAAAAATTTCTGTTAAAGGGAAGATAGCAAGGGAAAGAAAGTCTGTGTGAAATGGCTGCTGTGCAAAAGCAGTCCATGGTGAGGCCCAGGCTTGGAAAATAAATTTGGAAAAGAACAGAGGGATGATTGGGGGATGAAGTTAAAGGAATAAAAATGGTGCAGAAGAGCAGCCTGGAGAAGAGAGACTGTGAATGGATTTGAATGTATGCAGAGGTTTTTCAAGCACCACCCCTGAATTCTCCTGACACCAGGAGAAGATGGAGAGATTTGGGAAAGAAGGTAAAAATATCAATGAGGTTTATATTTAGCAAATGGTTTGGTTTAATATTATTAAAGGGAGGTGGTGGAACAGATGTCAAGGGGAAGGAAATTCTTAAGGGAGGAAGAAGAAATTACAGGAAAGGAAGGATACACCAGGTGATCAGATGCTGCAGGTTGCTGAAATCTGGGTAATCTCTGAAAGGATCAACATTGAGAAGTGTGAAATGTGGGATGGGAGCTTAGCCAGGCTGTGAGAAACAGAAACCAACTTAATCCTTTTGTAATAACTTGATTTTCTTGGGTTTGGCTCGGAAAAATTGCCAGAGCAAAACTGTAACTTCAAAAGCTCGAACACTGGGAGGAAGAGAGAAGTTAAGCAATTATTAGGACTAATGTATTTTGTGGTAGTATCTGCTCTTGTTTTATTTCATTTTAACATTTTATTTTACCATTTTTTGAAAAAAATACTGTTGGTTTGTTAGCTGCACAGGGTGGGAGTGCAGCAGCAAATCCATGTTGGTCAACTGGTGGTGTGGACGACTCCCGTACAGTGGTGAGCAACCTGTGTGCTGTGGCAAAACAAAGATGTTAGGCAAAAAAATCAGTTAAAATACTTTTAAAAAATATATGGGGAAGCTTCTGCTAAAAATACGTATGAATATTTGGAATTCATTAAAATCTGAAAATGGTGCATCAATATTTATGAGGGGGAAAGGGGCTAGGGAGGAAGCAAAGCTATCTCAGAAGTCTTCGTGTCAATCAAAACACCCAGATTTGTTCAAGATGATTTAAATTCATAGAGAGGTGGATCATTCAGAATGAATCTTGCATTTGGAGCGAAAGAGGGCAGGGGAAAAGCATCAAGATTTGGTAGAAGGTTGAGGTTTTTTTTGATTACTTGTGATTTAATACTTAATGTAGCATCACTTGTGGGGAGGGCAGCACACGACGGGAGCTGCTCCAGCATGCAGAGCATCAGCTCAGAGCTTTCCTGAATGGAGAGAAAATAAAAAAAAAACCTACTGAAAGGAGAAAAGAGTGGCTTACATGTTGATAAAACTGGTTTGCTGCAGTGTCATGGCTGAGAAAAAAATAAATAGGGTTTGGGGTTTGTTTTGTGAGAATAAATCCAAGGATGTGGATATGAGACCCATCACAGTGCATTCAAAGGATGGCCCAGAGATGTCACAGGGGCTCTGCTCTGCCCCTGGGCAACTGGTTTTTGATCTTGACTGGTTGTTTATATGGAAATCTCTTTCTGTCCTCTGTGTTTTTTTCAAATTCAACCTTTCTGGCCATTAGGTTTAGGCATGGAGGTGATGTGGCTTTCCCAACCACCACAGGGGGGAAGGCTTAGAGTTCTTTGGATGCTACTGGAGTTCTGCAGGTGTTTTTTTTTAAGAACCTAAGAACCTGTCAGATCATTTGGAGGTAGCTGATGATGCAAACCACTTTAAACATAAATCTAGAAATGTTCAAGGCCAGGTTGGATGGGGCTTGGAGCACCCTGGGCTGGTGGGAAGTGTCCTGCCCATGGCAGGGGTGTTGGAATTAGGTGATCTTTAAGGTCCCTTCCGACCCAAACCAGTCTGGGATTCTATGATCTTGTTTTCACTGCTGAAAAAAATCCCAAAACAACCACCAAAAGCACTGTCACAACTTCCACAAACCTTTAAATTTATGTCTGTGTGGAGCTGTATGACTTGACCCTTAGTGTGTGACAGCTGCTCTTGTGTGTTTGCTGTGGTTGGCAGTACTGGTTTTACTGGAGTAAGCTACAGAACTGAAAATTTAATTTCCTTGAAGATTCTGGAGAGGAAAAAAAAACCAAACCACAATGTTGAGCTCTTACCCCTTGTACCTTGAAATGGCTGAGGATTCAGAATTTTGGGAAAATTTGAGCTTATGGCAAAAAGCAGAAAGCTGCAGAGCTGGGCTGGTGGGGATGGTACTGGGAGAGGCAGTTCTCCAGCCAGGGAAGAGTGTGATGTTTTGGGTTGTTTGTTTGGTTTTTTTTTCCCTTTCTTTTTAAAATAGGCAAAAATCTGTTTGGGCAGTTCTTGGTTAAGGTGTATCTGGTCTGGTGAGGGCAGCAGTATCAGCAGCTGTGGTGTTTTGCAAAGAAAAGCTAAATAAATGCTGGGTGCTGGCAGGGCTGGGAAATGTTGCAAATCCCAGTTGTGTTAACTCAAAGGAGGAGACTGATTTCTTGATGAGCTGCCTGGCTTTTGTCCTCAACTTTTCTCTGTTCCAGCCGAATAAAACCCATGATCCTCGTAGTCCTAACGACCAGAGCTTTCTGGAAATGTAAAATTACCAGATCTCATTAATGCTGGGCTAGATCATTCATCAAAGAGCTTCTTATGCCTCATGCTGGCTCCTTTTCTCTCCCCCTCTTAATCTTTCTCTCATTATAAGGATGTGTCTGCCCTTTGGACCTATCTGCTTCCAAGGAGTTGACACCTGCAGAGATATTATTTGCTGAAGACTTTTTAACTCTTTCCTGGTTGAAATCCTGAGCCTCTGAGAGGAGAAACACAACCTGGTGGAAGCTGCTTTGCAGAATGAATGGGGCTGTAAATCTGCTGCTGACAAAGAGCTGGCAGAGGATTGCACATTGTGGAGAGGAGGTGATTTGTGTCCTTGGAATGTGTTTTTCCAGCCTGGTTGGCAACAAGTCCCTCCAAATGCAGCTAAGAGCATCAGCTTTTCCCTCGCAGAGATTTTCTGTTCCTTTGGGGACTTTCTCCCAGCTTGATGCATTTTTCACAGGGGCCTGATACACCTGGATAACTCAGGGATAAAGATTCCAGAAGAAACCCAAAAGCCATGAAATCAGACCAAGGTGGGGACAAATGCCTTTGACATGTACGTAGAAACTGGTTCTCCAGGTGATATTAATGGTTCTGCAGTGCCTTTTATCTAAACACAAGTAAAGCACTTTGCAAACACTCACAGAAGTGCTGCACTGATCACGGATTTGAGCCAAATAAATACTATTTATAAAGGAATTTTCAAAAAAGCTTTCAGAAATACCTGTCACTATTTCAGCGTCTTTATTCGCTGACTGAACCTCTTATCTCTCTCAGTAGGGGATGCCAATTTACTGATGTACTTTTCAGTTAAAATAAGTTTCCATAAGGCAGATTAGCAGTGAGAAAATGCAAGTCTCTCTGGAGGAAAAAAAAAAAAAAAAAAACCAACCCAACAGTTTGAAAGTTGTTTTAAAGTCGGTGCTGTAATAAATGAGCCAATTTAAAAGATGTATCAGGTGCCACACAAAAAAAAAATCATTGGAAATTGCTAGATCTGGGTTGTTCTGAGTCCCCCCACCTATCATGCTCAGCAGTTGAGAATTGCCATGTTCATCCTTTCTGCTCTGCATCCATCTGTTCTTGCCTGAAATTATATTTTCTTTGTAAACTCCAGGGGCATCACGTGTATTCTTGTCGTTACAGAGTGACAAGCACATTAATGTTCTGATCAACATCTCAGCTCCTAGATATTGATGCTACAGTTTTTAATCACTTAATTAAAACCCATTATTTCTCATTTAGGATTTGCCAAGCTCCTGACAATATTTTGATAAGGGATATTTATAGCTGACCTATCATAAGAGTTGTCAAAGGGTATTAGTTTGGAGAGATGTAGCGGACTTCTTCAGGAATGAGGCTGAATAGTTTGAAACTGTTTTATTATTTCCATTAATCAGCTCTAAAAAGAAGAAGACAGGTTTGGAGAGGCTGCTTGAGTTATCCAGTCCTCTTCCAGTCACTGCAACCAATGAACCACACAAGGAGAAGAACCCATTTATCACCAGTTCCTTTTTCATTGCCCTCCTCCTGATGTACAGTCCAGAACTTCACAGCTTTAATATTTATAGTCATGACTTTCAATCCCATCTGGATTTTACCATGGCCAAACTGCATTTAATGTTTTACTGCCATCTTTAAATAGGTTCTTCCCTTTTGTTTACTTCTGTGAACTTTTTATTTCGTCACCCAAAATACCAATTTTTTTTTCCTGTGCTGTTCATTCTCCTGGCAGCTGAGCAGCCTTTCTCTCCCTGTTCTGGTTTCTCTTCAGTCTGAATTTGTATCTCAGATGGTGTCTCACTGGTTCCTCAAATATTCACAGTATTTTCCCCTCCTGACCTCTCTGCAAGCAGTACTCCTGCTCTGTCATAGCTCAGGTTTTGTTGTTTTTTTTTTTTTTGCTTTTATGGCTGCATCCTTTGGTTGGTCCCAGGTCCTTCTGTGGTTGGATACACTTCAATTTGTCTTCTAAAATTTCAAGCCGTGGTGTCTCTACCTCGTGGCAATAATTATTAGTACCTGAATGGGTTGAAATAGGCAGTATGAAACTATTTTCCATTCCTCCAGTGGTCAAGGTGTAGAGTGTTCAATTCTCCTGTGTGCTGGGAGGAGCTTCCATCCCTGGTTTCAGCAGCATCTGGCTTTTTTTGCACATGAATTTGGGCAGTTGTGATTAAAGAACAGGTGTCTCCTAAACTAGTCCTGAAGGATTTTAATTGGCAACCTTTTTGCAGTCCAACTTTCAGCATAAATAATTATTTTTCCTCCTTTACTTCATTAACCATTGCACAGTCATGTTACCAGTTCCCACTTAATGGTGGTTTCCTTAATCACTGTGTATACTTTTAGGTCCATTGAATATAATTTTTTAAGAAACTTCCTTCAAGTGTATGTTTTAAGAAACTTCATCACTGGAATTCTTAGTTTTGGATCCTTTCTTCCCCAAAACTTCAGAGACTCCTCAGTAATACCACCTTCTTACAGTGCCTCTTCTGGCCCTTTGCAGCTGCTCTGATGGTTCCTTCAGAACTGGATGCAAATAAGAAATGATGACATCAATCCTTGGAGAGTTCTTTTATCTGGAATTGGTAGAGGATATAGATTATCATGGTGGGCATTTTGTGTCTAGTGTTAAAAAGTAATTTATTAACTGAAGTTACCAAATGGCCTGTCCAGTAACCTTGCCAGAAGAGTTCTTCAGAAAGAGCTGGATGTCCTTCATGTCCTGCTCATGCTTTGGAGAATGGGATAATCCCCACCCTGCACCTATTTAACATCTTCTTTTCTGTTGTTACCATGTCAGATTAGGTCACTGCTGGTCAGCAATTCCCACTGTTGCTGGAGAGGGACTCTGAGCCCAGTAAAAGCCATCAGCTTTTCCCTCTAGGTTTTAGGGTCACTCTAATGTGACACTGTCAGGGTTTAACACTGGCCCGGCAATTAAATCGAGTAACAGAGGCTCTCTATTAATCTCTCTCTCCTCCCTGATAAGAAAGGAGAGAGAATAAGGGAGAGAGACTGATGGGTTGGGAACTAAACTACACAGCTTGAATGGAACAGGAATGAGAAATAGGAAAAATGACTAAATCTATACAAATCTACAGGAAAATGGATCCCAGGTTCCTCCCCCCTTTCCCCCAAGAACTCTCCCATCCCCACTGAGGCTGCAGGGCAGCCCTGGGAAAGTCCAGGCTGGAATCCTGGGCTCAGGAGCAGTTGGGAGCTGGAGGCAGGAACACACAGATTCAGGCTGGGATGGATCAGGAGCAGAGGCAGAGGAAGGGATGGAATCCTCCCAGGATGCTGAAGCAAAGAGGGAGAGGGGAAGAAGGGGAAGCAGGAAGGGCTTTGAGCCTGGGGATCCCTCCAATTTCTCCTGAGGATGAGGTGGATGGGATGGAATCCTCTGTTTGGTCAATTCTGGTCATTTCTCTTGTCTGTTCCTCCCCACAGGAGGGTTTCAGGTGGGACCTCTTGACTCCTTTTCTCCTTTTGGAGGGCAAAATGTTCCTCAGAGCTGAGCAGTGTCCTTGGCTCTGCAGCCCATTCTCCAGCAGTAACTATAACCATGGAGTGGGCTCAGTCCCAGCAGCAGCCACTGCCTGAGAAACTTGCTGTGAATTTCAGCAAGTGCAGCTCCTGACAAGAGACTGAGCTGAAAGCAAAAGCACAAGACAGAAAATCCCCTTTATCCTGGCCCAAACCAGGACAGTCATAAGCAGGGAAAGCTTTCTGTATGAGTGGATAGTTTGTGCTAGCCCAAGCTACAAGGTTTTCTGATGAGAATTTTTTTAGCCTGGAACAAAATCTTTTAGGTAACTACTCAAGGATTAATAGGTTTGCTTAGGAAATTTTCTTTTCACTTCTGTGTAAAGTATGAAGTGGCTTCTGATTAAAACTTACTGGGGGCATTACAAGAAAGACATGGATGTGCTGGACGGTGTCCAGAGAAGGGCCAGGAGGATGCTCAGAGGGCTATGTAGCAGCTCTGCTGTGAGGACAGAGTGAGGGAGTTGGGGTTATTCAGGCTGGAGAGGAGAAAGCTCCAAGGAACCTTCTGAAAAATGATGAAGAAATGGTTTAGAATATTTTAATGTCCATGTCAGTGGCTGCAGAGAACCTGTGAATCTCTCTGTAGATGATGAACAAGCACTGAGTTAAAAACTTGTTACCAGAAGTTGGGGTTGTTCAGTCTGGAGAGGAGAAGGCTCCAAGGAGACCTCACTGTGGCCTTCCAGGATCTGAAGGGGCTCCAGGAAAGGTGGGGAGGGACTTTTTAGGATGTCAGGGAGTGACAGGAGCAGAGGGAATGGATTCAAAGTAGAGGAGGGGAGATTGAGATTGGAAGTTAGGAAGAAATTCTTCCCCATGAGGGTGGTGAGGGGCTGGAACAGGTTGCCCAGAGAGGTGGTGGAAGCCCCATCCCTGGAAGTTTTGAAGGTTGGATGGGGCTTGGAGCCCCCTGGGCTGGTGGGAGGTGTCCCTGCCCATGCAGGGGGTTGGGACTGGATGAGCTTTAAGATCCCTTCCAACCTTGACAGTTCTGTGATTCCATGATTAATATTTATAGCATGGAAAATGACTGCACCATTGAGGAGAATATTCCACTGTCACCTGTTCTGGCAGGTTTTATGCAGCCAATAATACAAATTTCACTTGAGTGTGATCCATTCATTCCTGAAAGCAGCAGCTCAGAAGAAGATTGAGGTGGTTTTACCGTCATCCTGTGCCTGAGGTTTCATACCCATCCTATGCCTGAGCTGTTGCCTGCACTCCTTGAACATTGGGAAAGATTGGACAGCTAGAAGGAAGCTAATTACAGATAAATAATAGGCTAATGATACAAATAATAATAATAAATAAATAAATAAAAATAAATAATAATTACAGGTAAATAGTCTGGCTGCTCTCTCCAGGGGAGAAAATTCCAATAACAAAAAGATGATGAAGTACCTCAATGGGAGAAGATACAGAGCACTTAAAGACTCTTTCTTTAGTGCACAAAGATGTAAGAAAAAACAGAAGCTTGAAGCTGAAGTGAGAGATATTCAAAGTAGATGCAGTCTTTAAAGGTGAGAGGACGTGGCAGCACAACAGAGTTGTGAGAGACAGGTTCTCTGGCTGGCAGAATCATCTCTAGATGTTACAGAGATGTCTGGTTAGAAACAAGCTGTTCAGTAAAAGAGAATGAAATCTTTTCTGTCAGAGGCCAAGCTAAAAGCTCTAATGATCATTCCATCCCTAAGCCCCATAAACACGTGGAGCTTCATTAATTTCCATCACCAATTTGGGGGGATTTTTGGTTTGTGGGGGTTCAGGGGTTGTTTTAAAGGATTATTCTGTAGTCTGCTGCATTTTTCTCTTTCTGTGCTGCAGCTCGTGCTGGTGAATCAAAAATTAAAAGCAATTAGGAATGTCAGAAATGCTCATTTTTCTAATGAGATCTGGCAGTTTTTTGCAGTTACAACTTGCCCCTGAGCATATCAGTGGAGCTGTGCTGGAGTGAGGAAAAAAATCTCTGGATATTACAGACTCCAGGTAGACTTTACATCCCCTTCACAAGCAGGGGATGTACAGGAAAGCTGGAGAGGGACATGGAGTGTTGGACAAAGAGGAGCTGAAGAAGATTTAGATTGGACATTGAGAATAAATTCCTTGCTGTGAGACACAGGGATAGGAAATGTTCATGTCCAGGTTGGATGGGGCTTGGAGCAACCTGGGCTGGTGGGAATGTCCATGGAATGAGGGGTTTGGAACTGGATGAGCTTTAAGGTCCCTTCCAACCCAACCCATTCCGTGACTCTTTTGCTGGGTGAAATTCTTGGGGTCCTTCAGACAAGTTCAGCACCAGATTTCTGAGCATTGAGCTGCTCCTGGGTGACCTCCCAACACCTTTGTCAACTCTTGGAGTGTGGTCTGCTTGTGCTCTCAGTGCAGAAGAGATGATAGAGCACCAGCAAGTACAAAAACATGGTGCACAACCTGAGGAGCACCAGGGGACTGTCACAAGAATTTTATTTTATTTTTTTTTGGATGCCAGCTGATTCCCAGCTCCTGCTCACCTTCTCAGGTGGAGCCATCCCAGCTCCCAGAAGGACAATCTGCTTTCACAGCCCTCAACTTGATTTCTCTTGGCAGCCGAGCTGGATGTGCTTGACAGATGATGTCTGAGAAGGGCTTCAGTAATTGCTCGTTCTGTTGGGTGCCTGTGTCAGTGACAGATGGTCACACTGAATGTTTAAAATCTTCAGGACCCCTGGATGATCCCTAAGCTTATGAGCAACAAACTTTGCCAACATTTCTGTTGTCTATTAGCACAAGAATTTCAAATGTTTCCTTGAATTACTATTTTTGCCCCCGCATCTTCGGCGCGTGTTGCTGGGTTTGTGCTTTCCTCAAACATTCTCTTACTCTTTTTTTCTTTTTTTTTTTTTTTTCTTATTAAAGAAAGTCTCAAGATGTTAGTACAGACTGGCATAAGTAGGTGCCAACTGCTCTTGCAGACTTGTTAACAAATTTATTTTTGCCTGAGAATGGCACATATGGCCCAGAGCGGAAATATTAGGGTCTGTATTCTTCCTGAGGGCTGGCAGATACTGTCTTTCAAGAAATATAATTCAGGTCAGTCATAAATTTCATTTTTTATTTTTGATGCTGGAAGGACTTCTCAGTTGGTTTTTTGTTGTTTGGTTTTGTTTTGGGTGGTTTTTTTTGGTTTTGGGGGGATATTTTAGATTTTGTGGGGGGTTGTTTTGAGGGGTTTGTTGTGTTTTGGTTTTTTTTGTTTTAATTTTCTTTTTCAAAGTCATAGTCTTCAATTACTTCAGTTGCAGTCCTGCAACAGCTCTGAAGTTGTTGTTTAAAGAAAAGGCAGTGAGGAAAGGAGCCCTCCCTCTATTTCAGTTTAGGAGCTGCACTTCAGGATTGGCTTCTGGGACCTATCTGAATTTTGATGGAGCACAAATTACCTGCAAACTTCAGAAAGGAGACCTGTATGGTCCTTTCTCTCCTGTACACTGCAACATTTTTTGCTGGTGAACCAGCTTCTAAGACAAATTAGACTCTTAGAAACTTGCTTCCAATTTTTCCCTCCTCTGTAACACTGGGTATTGTTGTCTTCTCCAGGGGTCTCTTCGACCCCACAAACTCTGAAAGCAAAATAAAACATTCTTGAATTCTAGTGGTTTCTTACAGATCCCTTCACCCCCTTCTTGGTAGGAGAGGAGTGATGTGATATTTTCTGACACTTTTCTGTCTGTGTCCAACCAGATTCTTGCACCATTCCTACCTGTCACTGATATCAGGCATTTAATGTTTGTAAAAAGAGTCTTTCAAAACACACCCAGGTTCTGGAAAAGCAGCCAACAAGTATGGACCAAGAGGGACAAATCTTTTTGCTGCTATCTCAGATTTATTTTTTTTTTCTTGTTTCTGCCCAGAATTGAGGTGAGGGCTGGAATTACCCTCAGCAGTTTTCTCATGCACATTTGTGCATTCAGGTAGTGCATGCAGCAAACTGGCTTAAAAATGAGTTTCCTGCTGTTGCAAGCCATGCTGATGGATGTCTGGGTAATTTTCCTATCTGCATATGCAAAAAAGGAGAAGGAAATGATTATATCCTTGGCCTTCCTTAAAGGAGTGAAGGTTGTTCTGAAGATCTAGAGGGAGGAGATTGACGCAGCAAGGATGCATTTAAATCAAATCAGTCAATTAATCAACATCTTGTTAGGGTTGCCTGGTGTGCTAGATTTAACTGGGGAAAAAAAAAAAAAAAAAGGGACTGATATATATATATATATATGTATATATGTATTTGGAGGAATAATTCAGTATGACTGGACTATGTGAGATACATGAGGGAGGCAGGCCAGAGGATGGGTAAGTTTTTGCCACTCTTAACTCTGGTATGAGATGCAGGTGGATTCCAAGTTTGAGATGTCTCTGCCTGGGGTCTGTGTTTCTGTTTGGGGATTTTGGTGTTTTTCAAAGACCTATGGCTCCGTTTCTCTGTTTCTCACTTAATTTCATTGATTAATTTCTCTCTGCTGCTACTCCTTGCCCTTGGCTTGGCATTTTCAGTCCCTGTGTTAATCTAGTCAGAAAATATTGAGGCAGGTGGAATTAATCTTTGGTGCCTCTGTCAACTGCTTTTTTGATTGTTTTGTTTAGAGCTAATTTTTGGAAGTAAGGGACTTAAATTTCCACGGGGCACCTAAAGGAATACCTCAGTCCAGGAGTGGGTACTTTAATCAGCAACAATTGCATCACCTGAAGGAAACTTTGCTGATGCCAACCTGGAATTAACCACACTAAAATTCATCTCCAGCTGAGAGATGGAGAATGTTTTTGTGTTTTCCTGGTGTTTCACAGATTATTTTTTTTTTTCTTGGATCAGAACAGTTAATAGCATGAAGGCTTTTCCAAGCTAAGAGAGTGAAGTGTGCCATAGGGACAGTTCTTGGTGGGCATCCTTGCTTAGCTCGTGGGCATATCTGGAGAATCCTGTGGACTGGATATGACCACCCTGCTTCTTTCCTCCAGATCCAGCTTGTTCAATACCTTTTTGGACATCTCTGTGCCCAGCTGACTTCAGTTTCACAAATAAGCTGCAGCCTGCTCTTCCACCTCCTTTGCTGAAAGGTGGAATAACTCCAAAGATTATTTTCATCCCATCCTCTGAGACTCTCGGGGGTGCTGGGGTTATCAGGTAGAATAATCACCTTCAGGGAAAGAAGTGAGGTATAAAAATGCTCGTTTTTATAAATATTAAAATATTTTTATAAACCTCTTAAGTGAGGTGTTGAAACCAGTGCTTGTTTGAGATGCTCCAGGAAGGATCTGTTATTGTGGGACTGATGAGGAAAGCCAAAGCAGACACCATGAAGCTTTCCAGGAATCAGCTGTGTGTGCCAGCTTCAGCACCCATCACAGCCATGGCCAGGGAGGCACAAACATGCAGCAGCTCTTGGCCTCTTTCCAGGGCATCTTTCTTCAGCATCTTTGTATTGGAGGAGACTTGAAGGCTCCCTGAAACACCCCCTGGGGTTTGGTGGCCTCAAGTGCTTGTGATGTTCTTTTCCTCCCCAGCTCCAGGTTCTCTGGTCTTGGATTCTCATGGGATTGATGGCTCTGCAATAAGGTCAGACTTCCAGCTGCTCTTCATTTGCTAAGAGAATTGATGAATTAATGTTTTTCATTTATTTTTTTTTTTCCTTTCTATGCAAACAGACCAAATAAAGCTTAAGAAGGGAAGGATGTACCCATCTGCTTTGCCTAGCAGGACATCAACATTGTCAACCCATGTCAGGAAAACTTAAGTAACACCAGACCAAAGTTAAAACCCCAATATTTAAGATATGCAGCAACCACCAGGACTGTCACTTGCTGGCTAAGTAGTTTTACACAGGAAATACTCCCTGTAGGAAGGTCCAGCTCAGGTGAGCCAAGGGCACTGGGAGGCTTTTAAGCATCTGCTTTTCTCTGAGTAGAATTTGGAGCTATGTGCTGGGATGGAGTAGGCGTTTTGGTTTTTTTTTTTTCCACAGCAATTCTGGGTTTTCTTGCAGGATTTGTTGTTACCCAATTTACTTGATTTTAAAGCCAGAAGTACTTTGCAGCTGCTGCTTGAGCTTTTTGCAGTAGTACTGTGGTTTTTCCAAGTGGTTTTCTCCTGTCAACAGCTGCCCACTCCTTCCTGAGGTGCTGAGTTGTCCTTCCCTTGCTCTGCTTTTTTTGGAGCTCCCATTCTGTAAGGGATCCTGTTATGCAAAACAAGCAGAAGTCATGTTAAATAATGTCCTCATGATGTTAGTATGTAATTGGCAGTCTGCTACCTGATGTCTTTCACTGGCCTCTGGGACTCTTTCTCATTATGTAGCTTTAGAAAAAAATATTTTAATGACCCTCATTCCTCATATTGATGGCCACCATGGTGGCAATGATGAAATAACCTACAGAAGCTGGGTGACCTTAGGAGCTGGAAGAGAGAAGATAAAATTTAGTAGCAATAAATGCAGGGTCATGCACCTGGGCACTGATAACAGAAATTCCAGCTGTAAACTAGGAGCTAATCAATGGGAAATGATGGAGGATAAAAACTGGTACTGGTTTATTACAGAATAACTGTGAGCTGCCAAAGCAATAGTGCTCAGAAAAAGGCAGATGCCACCCAGCAAAGACAAAAAAGTTTTTATTGTCACTCAACTGGTCTCTGATTAGAAGCCAGCTGAAATACTGGATGTGGTTTCTTCCTGTTGGTATTAGGGGAAAAAAAAAAAAAAAAAAAAAAAAAAAGACTATCTCATGTTGGATTGAAGTAGTCTGAAAGGTGATTTAATTGTCTGCAAAAGGTGGCTTGAAGGATTGGGAAAGACCCAGTGGCTGAAAAATGGTGTTGCCAAAACCAGGAATAAACTGCCCCAAAAGAAAATTAATCTGGGGGTTGGAAAAAGGGTCCTGACAATAGAGCAGTGAGGTCTGAACTGTGGAGGCAAGAAACTTGGGTTGAGCTCAAGCTGGGCATGAAGGGGAGAGATGCAGGAGGCTGTGGGTACTGGAGGGTGAACTTAATGACCCTGAAAATCTTTTTTATTGTTTTCCCCTCACTTGACACGTTGTGGTTTTTAGTTGAGTTTGTATTCAAATGGAGGGGTTTCAGGGTAGACTTGCTGGAATTATCCAGAGTTTTCTGTTGCAAATGAAAGAGGAGTTGTATTTATTTTAGAAACCAAGCTCCTGCTGTTGCCTCTCGTAGAAACCAATACATTTTTGTTGTTACTGAAGCATTCTTGAAGGCTGCAGAATGATGAAATCTTTAATAACTTTGTGCTTGCCTGCATTCTCCTGGGCTTGTGGCAAATATCAGGTGTTGGCTGTGCTGTTGAAATTAGCTTGGAAAGAGAAGATGTGAGGCCAAAACAGCCCCTGAATATAAATCCCCTGAAAGTGCCAAAGTCAAGAGAGGCAATGACTTTGAAATAGTCCCCAATTCCTGAGCCTGTAACTGAGAAAGTGCTGTATTCAAGAGCTCTACTTAGTCTGGGGGAGGGGAAAAAAAGGTGAAAAAACCAGAATTACATAAATAATGAAAGAGCTAAAAATGCCTTGGTTTTGTAATGTAGATGAAGGCAAGGTGTCATGACAGGAGCACATTTGCATATTAGAATTATTTAATTATCGGATCTTGTCCTCTAAAGAAGCAAAATGATCATGAATATTCATGCCTTCAATTAAAATATTAATGGCAGGCTGAAACTTGGGTTTTTTTAAGGTCTCCAAACACCCATAAACAGTTTTATTTAAATGCAGTGAGGAGTGGAGGTCGAAAAGGAATTGGCAGGTTGCAGAGAGCCTGGCATTCTCCTTGAGGACAGGAGGATTCACTCTGTTTTCTGGTTTTCTTTTGCTGAGGGCTTGAGGAAGATGAATTTATCCTTGAATGAAGCCCTGGGACCAGCAGCAAACTCGTGGCAGGGATGTTTTGTTTGCATTTCCTGCAGTATCTTCACCTGTACCCATTTCTCTTCTTCAAAGTCATCACAGTGAGCTTGCCTTGGTGTCATCAAATTAAATCAACCCATCCTGCTGGCTTTAAATTGAGCAATTGAAGGTTTCATTGGCAACTTAATGAAGGCAGCCAGTAAATATTCCCATCTTGTAAATAGTTTTTTAAGTGCTTTCAAAGCCTTAAAATAGTAATGCGTGTTGCAACGTTGCTCCAAAAGCATCCTACTAACCCTTACAAGTGCTTTTTGCTAATAAAAAGCAATTCCTTAAGAATAACCAGGCAGAAGAGATCCAGCATTTTATCTCTCAGCAGGGAGGATGCACGTTGCATTTATTTGAACAAATATAATTAAGCTGTTCAGGGTAAACAATTAACTGAATGGATACAAGCCTTTTGGCTGTTATCTTGTGTGTAATTGAGCATATTGTAGATTTATCTGAATTTGTGCTCTTTTATATTTAAGTTAGAGGCTGGGGCTCTCTTTCAGCTCAAAACAGATATCTTGGGGTTGGATTGGGAAGCAGGAGAAGCTCAGCCCAAAGGCAGTGGATTTGGGGTTTGATGCCTCTGTCCATTTGGAGTTCTCTCAGAGGCTCATTGGTGACCTTTGAATCTTAAAGGAAATGGTGATAGAGAGGATTGGACTTGGGTTTGGAAATGTGTTGATGAGCAGCTGGAATTGAATGTTGAATCCTCAGCATTCAACTGTGTTGAATCCTCATTTATCTCCCTCTGGCAAAACCCCAGATGCTACGAGGGCTGATGCACTAGGAGTACATGATGGAATCCATCATTATCTCCTCACTTTAATAAGGGGAAGGAAATTCTTAAATGTTTTTCATTTTGTTTTTAGTTTTTGCTGTCAATGCTTTTATTTGCTATAGCAAAACTTTAATTCTCTCCTCCCTTTTGTGTTATCTTGCTTTCTAGACAAGTGCCACTAACAAAGCTACTGAATTGTTTTCTTATTGGAATTTGACTGAGGTTGCTCAGAGAAAGTGAGCAGAGAAATGCCAGAGAAAATGGCAGAAGAAGTAATGCCAGAGAAATTCCAGATGCCAGAGAAAGTCAGGAAAGATCCCTAACAGCATGAGACCAGTTTGCTCAGGTGGTCATAGGAGAGGGACATTGATCTCCAGAAGATTTATGGTCCTTGTTTCATCCAGACCCAATTTAATAGACAAGTTCTAGACTTATGCCTAAAAAAGAGTGCTTTTAGTATTGTTCAAGTCCCTTTTCTCAAGAGCCTACATGGAAAACAGAGACATCTTCATGGATTCAAGTGGATGATGGTGTCTGCTCTGTCTGAGCAGCTGATGGCAGTGCCAGCTCTGAGCTGGAGGTCACATCACTGCTCAGCACATTTCTGTGCCTGATCCATAAACCTCCTCCTTCTGCACTATCTGTAGGAAACTCATCCATGTTGATCTGTCCATCAAGAAACAGGTTTCAGTAGAGCTGACCCCAGCTTCTATGTTCATCTTTGCTTTTTATAAGGGTTTCATGGCATGAGGTGACTGAAGGCTTTCATGTTTTGCATCACTGACCCAGCTACTGAGCAAATGCTTCCAATTCCTGAGCAGTTCTCTGGCTTCTGATTTAGATCTGGATGGGATCTTCTAGAAGAAGATTTGATGCCTGAGAACACTTGGGATGTCTCTTCTGCTTTACTCTTTTGGGGTTAGACAGGGAGAGCTCAGGTCCATCTTTGTGAAAATTCCTCTTGTGTTACCTCTTGGCAAAAGAAGACCCAAGTGCTTTGAGCCATCTGGTATCTCAGCTGTGCTGAAGGGATCTGACAGTGCCTGAAATCAGAATAGTTTGGGTTGGAAGAGACCTTAAAGCTCATCCAGTTCCAACCCCCCTGCCACTGGGACACCTCCCAGTACACCAGGTTGTTTCCAGTCCCATCCAACCTGGGTATCAACATTTCCAAGGATGGGGCAGCCACAGCTTCTCTGGGCAACCTGGGCCAGCATCTCACCAGCCTCAAAAAAAAAAAAAAAAAATAAAAATGAAGGTATCTGCTGGTGGCATCTGAAGTGAAGCTGCATGAGAAGTGACTGCTGCATCCTTGGTTTACACCACTGCAGCTGTAAATCAGTGTCCAGGTGTCCTTGGTGTGGATAAGCCTGTGGTTTTGGGTTTTATTTAAAAAAAAAAAAAAAAGATAAAAAATGCTAGGCAGAAGCATGAGCTGACTCTGCCAAAGCCACGAGGGAAAACATCCTAAAGGGTTGCCCTGCAGAAGCTTTTGGAGGGTTGAGGAGAGCATTTGATTTGCCAAACAAACTGGTGGGAGGATTTGAAGAATGATTTCAAGGCTGGGTTGGATGGGGCTTGGAGCAGCCTGGTGGGAGAAGTGGCTGAAATGAGAAAATCTTCAAGGTCCCTTCTGACCCACACATTCTGTGACTTGAAAACCAGAGGGAAGGTGCTGTAAGTGGTAATTATTGAGAAGAAAGTTGAGATGCTTTAAATTATTCCCATATTGAGCCATTTTTGCAGGTTTTGGTGGCAAGATTCACCCTTTTTTTGCTTGCAAAGAGTTAACTGCAGACCTTAAAGCCAGGGCATGAATGCTGCATAAGACATTCTTGCATTTGTTTTGAACTTTAAAAAAACAACAGTCTGATTAGTTGGAGCAGGTTTTGCCTGAGGAAACACTATATGGAGTGTAATTTCATTACAAAATACAATGCTTGGAGATGAACTGGAGTTGGAATTTATTTCTTTTTATATATATATATATTTTTTCCACCCCGAGGGATTTGACATTTCTATTTCTTGACATTTCTCTCATTGTTAGACTGGTTGCTTTGTGCTGCCTCCCCTCCACCTCCCCCCCCAAACCTTTTCCTGAAACTGTAGCTATCTCCTTAAAATTTGGGCTGTCTTTTCTTGTAGGTAAAACTGGTCAGAGTTTGAATTAGCTCAACAAAGCAGATGGTTGGCAAAGGAGGCTGGACTCTGGTGTGTAAGTGTGGAGCACTGGGACATGTGATTTATTGCCAAAAAAAGAATGAAGCAACAGCCCTTTGAACGTGGGTACGTTTCAAACTGTCATTAGGAAAGGATTTTATGTGGGAAAAAGAGAGATCTAAAATAATACCAGGTTACTCAGAGGTCTGGCTTAAGCTATGTTAAGTACGTCAAAAGCAGCACCTGAACCATTTTATTCCTGGAGTCCATTATTTTAAGAAGAATGGGTGTTTGTACCCTGTTTTTTTTTTTCTTTTTTTTTTTTTTCTTTTTCTGATTTCAGCTGCTTCTCCTCACCCTTCTTTTCTGCAGTCTTTGAGTTAAGTGGTAGCAGAGCAAGGCAGCTCATCTACTGCATTGGAAGAAGGCTTTGTCATTTATTCTCTGGGGAACAGAGTGGATATTTTTCCCCCTTCCATCTGTGATGATCCCATGAAAGGCACATCACCTTTTGTGCTGGTAATGGGGAAGAGTTTTCTGGCAGACTTTGCAGCTTTACAGCTCTTCACAGCTTTCTGCCAGCACAGCACTGGGGGTTGAGGATGTTTGGGACTCCAATCCCCTATAACCAAAGTCCCTGCAGACAAAATCTGTAGGTTTTTCCATCCTCTACACACAAAAGCTGTAGTTTTCATCAATTATTGCATTGTTTAGAGTACAGCTTTAGTGCAATGGGATCTTTTAGGTTAGACAGAGGTCATCATCTGAGACCACAGTTGTTCCCAGCTTTCTTTTGATTCCTCTTAATATTTCACCTGGTTCAGCACGATGGGATTTTTGTTTGCAGATGTGCTGGGGAAGAATCTTCACTCCAGCAGCTGGCTGGTAGCAAGAGGCATGTGGGCAACTTCCAGGCCTAAACACTTTGATTTTTCACTACTCTGAGAAAATCAAGCCAAATGTCAACCTTAGTAAGAATTAAAATGTATTAGTAATGTGTTAGTATTAGTAAGAAGAAAATGAGTTTTTCCTTAAGAAAGACCAAACAATTTTGCTGATACTCATTACTTTAATTCATATAATTGAATCAGAATAGGTTGGGTTGAAAGGGACCTTCTGGGGACATCTTCAGATAGATCAGGTTGCTCAGAGGCTTGCCCAACCTTGAAAGGTTCCAGGGATGGGACATCCACCACCTTGCTCTATGTCCTGGTTTGGGCCAGGAGAAAGGGGATTTTCTGTCTTGTGCTTTTGCTTTCAGCTCAGTCTCTTGTCAGGAGCTGCACTTGCTGAAATTCACAGCAAGTTTCTCAGGCAGTGGCTGCTGCTGGGACTGAGCCCACTCCATGGTTATAGTTACTGCTGGAGAATGGGCTGCAGAGCCAAGGACACTGCTCAGCTCTGAGGAACATTTTGCCCTCCAAAAGGAGAAAAGGAGTCAAGAGGTCCCACCTGAAACCCTCCTGTGGGGAGGAACAGACAAGAGAAATGACCAGAATTGACCAAACAGAGGATTCCATCCCATCCACCTCATCCTCAGGAGAAATTGGAGGGATCCCCAGGCTCAAAGCCCTTCCTGCTTCCCCTTCTTCCCCTCTCCCTCTTTGCTTCAGCATCCTGGGAGGATTCCATCCCTTCCTCTGCCTCTGCTCCTGATCCATCCCAGCCTGAATCTGTGTGTTCCTGCCTCCAGCTCCCAACTGCTCCTGAGCCCAGGATTCCAGCCTGGACTTTCCCAGGGCTGCCCTGCAGCCTCAGTGGGGATGGGAGAGTTCTTGGGGGAAAGGGGGGAGGAACCTGGGATCAATTTTCCTGTAGATTTGTATAGATTTAGTCATTTTTCCTATTTCTCATTCCTGTTCCATTCAAGCTGTGTAGTTTAGTTCCCAACCCATCAGTCTCTCTCCCTTATTCTCTCTCCTTTCTTTATCAGGGAGGGGAGGGGCATTAATAGACAGCATCTGTTATTTGGTTTAGTTGCCAGGGCAGTGTTAAACCCTGACACTGTGTGCCAGTGTTTCACCATCCTCAGTGTAAGCCTTTGCTTCCTAATATCCAGTCTGTAGCTAATTTGTAGGTTGAAGTATGGTCATCACGATGGCCAAGCACGTGCCTGCATCCACTGGTCCCTGCCCACTGCTTGATGCCAGCTGATGACTTCAGAGAATTATCCAATGGTTTGGGTTGGAAGGGACCTCAAAGCTCATCCAGTCCCAACCCCTGCATGGGCAGGGACACCTCCCACCAGCCCAGGGGGCTCCAAGCCCCATCCAACCTGACCTGAGACACTGCCAGGGATGGGGCAGCCACAGCTTCCTTGGACAACCTGGGCCAGGGGCTCAGCACTCTCTTCTCCTTTTCTCTTCCCTTCCCTTCTTTTTTCTCTTTCTTCTCTTTTCTCTCTTTTTTCTATTTTCACTTTTTTTTCTTTTCTTTTCTCTTTTTTTCTCGTCTCTTTTGGGCATCCTGATGGACACTGGATGCAAGGAGATCCAAATGCCCCTGGGTTGTGCGGTTCTGAAACACTCCCTGGAACAGCACTTGGGGCTTTTATATCTCACTTGGAGATAGACCCCAAAAACATATTGTCACAGAATCATGGAATGGTTTGGGTTGGAAGGGACCTCAAAGCTCATCCAGTCCCAACCCCCTGCATGGGCAGGGACACCTCCCACCAGCCCAGGGTGCTCCAAGCCCCATCCAGCCTGACCTGAGACATTTCCAGGGATGGGGCAGCCCCACAACCTCTCTGGACAACCAGGATCTCACCATCTTCACACTAAAGAACTTTTTTGATGCTCCCCAGCACAGTTCCTTGCCTTAGGAGTGGAACACAGATCCTAAAATTCAGTGGGAGGTAGGAAACCTTTTACATCTGCAGCTTCTCTGGGTTGTGGGACCCTTTGTAGTAGTGACTGTCACTTGGAATTACACAACTCAATCCCTGGGCTGTACTTGGCTGCTTTTCCTTAGTTCCAAGTTGCCCTTCTAGGGGAAAAATGGGGAGGGGGGGGGGAAGTGCTCTCTGGATACTCCCTCCATCACACAAGGCTTCCTCTGCTTCTGATTTTTCTTGATGAACAGCAGCTTTCAAAGTAAGTTTGGTGGCTGTTTGAAGCTGAAAGGTTAGGACCACAGCAGAGGGGGACCTCTGAACTCAGTACTCCTTTCAGATGCAGAATGGCTTACATCTATTTTTAAAGAGAGAATGATGTGGTTTGCAGACTGCAGTTAGAGGTGGTTGGAGATCCTGTTGTCCAGACTTTCCAGTGTTGCAAGAAGTAGTTCCTACACTAAGGGTTTGTACTCTGAGGAATAACTTTGATTTTTTACCTGTTCCTCTGCCTTCTTTTAAAGCATCCACTTGCTGCCAAGTTTAATTCTTGCTTTTGCAGTTTCTGGGTGCTCTGTACCAGTGTGTGCACTTCTGCTTCTTGTGGTTGAACAAAGGAGCACATATTTCTTTTAAATTTTGAAATCATGACATTATTTAAGTATTAAGAATCAGAAGTATACCAAGATGTAGGAAAGGCTCTACTGAGCCTGGTGGCTCCTATTGATAGAGTCTGCTGAATCAGCAGAAACTGCAAATTCTATTTTTATTTTTTTTTTTGTGAAGTTGAAATATTCAGATCTTGGTTCCTTTAGCCTATGAGTGTTGAGTGCTTGCCATAGAAATTTAAAATAAGAAAATTGCTAAGGCTTGAATTGTCTTCTCAACACGTCCCTTTGGAGCTTTGCTACGGCTGTGCAAGACAAAAATAATTCAGAGAACTCTCTTGAGAAAATTGTGTGGGGCAGAAGTCTTGGTCCTTGGTCATTGCTTGGGAGGAACCTTAAGTTTCCTCTTCACAGAAATGTTCAGAAATACATATGGAAAGGACTGGGTTTTCTAGAGTTTGTTTTAGTAGATACTATTTGATTCTGACATATTTGCTCCTAAAAATTTATGCTTTATTGAAGTCACCAGGTTATTCTAGTGCTGGTAATGGCTTTGATTAAGCACTGAATTAGTATTGTATTGTAGAATAACAGCATATCTAAATCCCTGGCTGCATTTGAAAGAATTGTGATTAAAGTTCTGGCTGTTTTCCTGCAATTCCTGATGTCTGCTGTGGGTTGAGTTCCCCTCCTTTTTATTGGCATTTTAGTTCTGTTACAGCCCCATGGGATTTGATGCCAGGATCAGTGACAATCTCCAGGGAAATGCAGCTTTGCATTAAAATGCAAGAAATAAAAAGCTGTAGCAAAATTAACAGAGGGGCCTAGAATTTCCAGTGCTACTTAATAGCCAGAGTGTTGGTGGTTTTCCTAAAGTCTAATTCATCTTTGATTGAATTTCAGGCAAAACAAAGCAAGGAGGATAAGGAGGTGGGGAAACCCATCTAAAAGAGATTATGGATGAACAGGCTGAAAAATGCTGCCTGACAGGTCATACTCTGAGCAATCTGATAATTTCTGCTGGCACAGGGATTTGTTTTGTGCATTTTGTGCACTGGCATGGACAATCCATTTCAGTTCCCTTGGGGCAAACCCATGTTATTAGTAGAGATCATTCTGCATCTTGCTGGAAAACTGAATTAATCCACACTGGTGTATGCACAGATGAGGAATGAGGACATTCTTTTGTCATTATAAATTTGCAGAGGCATCACAAATCTGAATAACCAAGTAGGTTGTATTTTGCCTTGCTCTACATGCCAGATTTCTAACATTTTCAGGACCTGTCAAAAAATTGGCAAGTTTATCATCATTAGACCTGATGCATTCATTAATATGTGGAAAGCAAGTCTGTGACAGCTTTTTCTTTTTTTTTTTTTTTGTGGACAGCATGATGATTACTGGAGCCCCAGCTTCTTTCCTTGTATGCTCATGTTTAAAAAAATTGTTTCTGTAGCTGTATACTTCTTCTAGAAGACCTTTGCAATATTTTTCCACTGTTTCTTTCATTATTTCTCAAACCAGGGGCTCTAGCAAGTCTGCCCCATCTCAGAAGTGGTAGAGCAGAGATGCAGCCCTGACCAACATCATCCCATGAGCCCACAGCCTTGCCAGATTTATCTCTCTTTAACTACCAATTCCTTTGTCTAAAGTGACTGAGAGTTTTTCAGTATTGAAAAGGAAGATGAAACGTGGGAGGTTTTAGAGTTAAGCAGTTTATAAGAATATAAACCAATAAATGATAATAAATGCCTGTATGTCAAGAAATATCTTGGTCTTATTTCACTCATTTCCTCTGCTCATTGCTTGTGCTTTTCTGTTGGTTTTTTTTGTTGTTTTTTTTTCTCTTCTGACATTAAAACTAAATAGAAAACATGTCAGGAATATAAAAAAAATCAGGTAGGAGCCATTTGTCATTACAGGAGATAAGGAAAGAAAGCTTTGAGGAGAAAATAGTTGAAAAGTGAACACAGTGTGTAAGTAATCACAGTTCATTACTTCTGGTGTGTTTTTTGGCTTTGAATCAGGATTTCTGCTGCAGCCATGCTTTGGGGGAGTTTACATCTGTACACAGTAGTTTCAGGGAAAGCAACAAAATAGTAAAGATGCAAGAAGACAAATCCATTAATCACAATGCCTGCTGCTGAGTCGTGGGGCCTGGAAAAGAAAGAAAAGGAAAAAAAATAAAAGAATAAGGGAGAAGAAAGAAAAGTATGCATTTTAAACAAATTTTGTAGCTGAAAGGAGGCTTTACATATGTGGCTGACACACTGATGGAATGATAAAGTGGAGTCAAATTGAACCTGGATCTTTTGTACAGGCTGTGAAAGAGAAGGCAGGCTGCAGTTTTTCAAGGCAGATGGAGTGTGAGCAACTAATAAATCAGGTTTTGAAACATTAAAGAGCAACTTATTTAAATGCATATGGTGTTGGAGCTCAGACAAGTCAGGATAGGGGAAAGAAAAAGGATTGGGCATGGGAACATCAGCAGAACAATATGTTTGTGCACCAGTTATGTGACAGCATCCAAATCAGCTTCTTGTACCCAAGTCCTGCTGGGGAGTAAATGAAGGGCAGTGATAGTTGGTCAAAAACAAGCAGGAGAAGCTGTTCCAGGCAGGAATTTCAGGCAATGATTTGGCATAGGTGGTGCAGGCAGTTTGGGACCCATATTCTGTGTTGAACAGAAAGCTGAAATCTAAACATCAGAGAACTTTTTGTTCCCTTCTGTCCATGGCATTTCTCACAACAGCTTTGAGAGGGAGAGGTTGGAGTCACCATTTCAATTCTGCTTTTGGAAAACTGAAAGACAGAAACCTGGTCAAGGTCAAAGGGATTGGATTAGATCCAGATTAGACCCATGGCTTCAGTTCAGACCTGCAGGTGAGCACTGATGAAAAATTTTCTGTGAAGTCTGGGGTGTGCTGGGTCAGGAACTGGCTGGAACGGGCCCAGAGAGTGGTGCTGAACGGGGCTGCATCAAAATGGCGGCTGTGGTGTCCCCCAGGGATCAGTGTTGGGCCCGGTTCTGTTTAATATCTTTAGTGATGATTTAGATGAGGGGATTGAGTCCATCATCAGCAAATTTGCAGATGACACTAAGCTGGGGGGAAGTGTGGATCAGCTGGAAGGCAGGAGGGCTCTGCAGAGGGACCTGGACAGACTGGAGAGTTGGGCTGATCCCAACGGGATGAGGTTCAACATTCCAAGTGCCGGGTCCTGCACTTTGGCCACAACAACCCCATGGGGAGCTCCAGGCTGGGCACAGAGTGGCAGAAAGGGAGCTGGGAGTCTGGATTGCCAGGAAGCTGAAGAGGAGCCAGCAGTGTGCCCAGGTGGCCAAGAAGGCCAATGGCATCCTGGGCTGGCTCAGGAACAGCGTGGCCAGCAGGTCCAGGGAAGGGATTCTGCCCCTGTGCTCAGCCCTGGGGAGGCCACAGCTTGAGTCCTGTGTCCAGTTCTGGGCCCCTCAGCTCAGGAAGGAGACTGAGGTGCTGGAGCAGGTCCAAAGGAGGCAACTGGGCTGGGGAAGGGATCCAGCACAGATCCTCTGAGGAGAGGCTGAGGGAGCTGGGGGTGTTGAGGCTGGAGAAGAGGAGGCTCAGGGGAGACCTCATCACTCTCTCCAACTCCCTGAAAGGAGGTTGGAGCCAGGGGGGGGTTGGGCTCTTTTCCCAGGCAACTCTCAGCAAGACAAGAGGGCACAAGAGGTCTCAAGTTGTGCCAGGGGAGGTTTAGGTTGGACATTAGAAAGAATTTCTTTCTGGAGAGGGTGATCAGGCATTGGAATGGGCTGCCCAGGGAAGGGGTGGATTCTCCATCCCTGGAGATATTTCCAAAGAGCCTGGATGTGGCACTCAGTGCCATGGGCTGGGAACTGCAGTGGGAGTGGATCAAGGGTTGGACTTGATGAGCTCTGAGGTCCCTTCCAACCCAGCCAGTTCTTTTATTCTGTGATTCTATGATCTGCATCAAGTGCCTGCTGGTTTCTGGACTGATTTATCTAAAAGATTCTGATAGTGATGTCTGTTCCCATGGCTGGGAATTCTGGACCTCTACAGAACAAAATGCCATGGTGCTGGCATCATGGTGCTTGTGCTTGCTTGGAGAAGAGAGGGAATTTTTGGCAGTTTCCTGCTTTGGGAAATTCTTTTTCCTTCAGTATAGACATTGATCTGGACAGACTGGATCCATGGGTTGAGACCAAGTTTATGAGGTGTAACACAGCCAAGTGCTTGGTCCTGAACTTGGACCACAAAAACCCCACACAACACTTCAGGTTTGGGGCAGAGAAGCTGGAAAGCTGCCCTGTGGAAAAGGACCTGGAGGTGTTGGCCAGAAAGGGGCTGACCATGAGGCAGAGTGTGGCCAGGTGGCCATGGTGGCCACCAGCATCCTGACTGGGATGGGACCAGCAGTGGGATGGGCAGCAGGAGCAGGGCAGGGATTGTCCCCCTGTGCTGGGCACTGGGGAGGCTGCACCCCCAATCCTGGGGTCAGTTCTGGGGACCTCAGGAGCAGAAGGAGATTGAGGGGCTGGAGAGTGTCCAGAGAAGGGAATGGAGGTGGGGAAGGGGCTGGAGAGCACAAATCTGCTGAGGAACAGCTGAAGGACCTGGGGGTTTTTATCCTGGAGCAAAGGATGCTGAGGGGAGAGCTTCTGGCTCTCTACAACTCCCTGAAAGGAGATTGGAAGAAGGAGGGATCAATCTCTTGGTCTTTTCCAGTCTAAATGATTTTCCAGCCTAAATGATTTTATGGCTCAAAGTTGAGCTTTTGCTCTACAAACCTGAACACAAGCTACAGCTCTCTTCTCTTCTTTCCAATTTCATACCTGGAAGCTATTTGGGGTGGTGCAGCCATCAGACTTGACTTCAGTGGGATTTTTTAGATCATCACAATGATTGACATGGTCCCTACACAAACCAAACAATATTTGGGAAGTTCTGGATTCCTGTGTCTGTGCCAGTCCCTCAACACAACAGCCCCACGAAGCAAACTGAGAACCAGTGAGGAATCTCACCTGAATTTCTCTACATTTCTGGTTTTCCACTGAAAGGTTGGGAAGCTGCTCTGCCACCCTTGTTTGGGAGCATCACCTTTTTTTTTTTTTTTTCACTTAAGGAAGTCGATTCCCATCCTCTCTGTCAAAGAAGAAAAATAATTACAAACTAATTAAAGAGATTGAAGCACCTATCTGTGTGGATTTGGAGGGTATCTGTACTTGGCCATGGCAATGTTGGTGTCTCCTGTGCAGATTTGAGTACCAGTGACAAGTGATGGACAGACTGGAAGCTGGCAAGAGCCTCCTGCCCTTTGGGACAGTTCCATCATATCAGAGCTCTCTTCTTCCCACAGCAGAGCCCTCACCCCAAGGACTGAAATCCAGGATTTTACAAGTAATTAACCATTTAATTCCCATTGATTTGAGGGCTTTTGGAGTCCCCATGTCATCTCTCTCTTGGTTTTGGTAAAAGGGAGGGGGTTCTTGTGTCCTTTTAAGCATCAGCCTGTCCTCCTGATGGGCTGATTTAGGATTAAAACCAGAATGTGATTGAGAAGCAAACAAGAATTTCAGCCTTACCTCTGCCAGAATCCTTTGCTAAATTGCTTCTCCCATCCAGCAAGGAAGGAATGAAATACTGGACAGAGCTCATTCTTGTCTGTCGTGGTAACACGTGGGGTTTTTTGCTTTGTTTGGGGAATTTCACCTCTCTCCCTGATGCTGAGAGCCAGGGAATGAGAACCCTCAGGCTGTGGAGTCCTCTCCCTGATTCGTTTTGAGGCTGAAGAGGACAGAAGGAACATCTTTGCCTGATAGTAGACAAAATAGTTCCCCTAAACTCACCCACTCGGTGCCACTGATGAGCTCTCACTTGGCTAGACTGGAATCCTCAAGCAATCCTCAAGGGCTTTCTGAAAGAATGTTGTATCCTTCACTTAGAAATAACCTTTGTTTACTTCAAGTGCTGAGTTTCAGCTCTGGCTGCATCCTGACCCATAACAACTCTCATCTGTGGTTCCAAGAAGTCCAGCAAGAAGAGAACATGGTTCAGACACAGCAAAGCATTAACCCTGAGCTGACCTACACCAAGAGGCAAATCCAGGGTTTCCAGGCTGTCTGCCAAACAATATTCTTAATAAACCTCCAAGCCTCCAGAGATGGTTTTTGTTGGGTGGATGGATTTGGAGGTTTCATGATTATTGTTTGTGGCTGGTTGGAATATGGGGCTGGGCACTTTCTGTTGTGTTTTTTACTTGGATAAACCAACTTGGCTCCGAGGAAGACCCTCCCTAAATCTTGTTCTGCTGCCTGTCACGGGTCAAGGTGCTTCAAGATTCATAAAAGCTAATTTTAGGTGCAGGATACTGAATTCCCATGTTTTTGGAGAGTGGACCACATCCTTCCATCTCTCCAGCTGAGACCCAGTGATGTAGGAGGGTAAGGACCAAAATAGTTGGATGCTGAGCCCCTAATTCAAGCATGTGGGCTCTGCTAAAGGAAGTATCTCAGAATATTTTGAAAAAGGCAATTAAGTTTGATGATTCCAGGCATACAAAATAATTGTAGAGAAGATTAATTATGTCTGGTTCCTGGTTAAAAGTGCATGCCAGTGCTGTGAGCAGAAATCTGTACAGAAATACAGAAAAGCAGGAGACTTCCATTACCAAACTCCACAGTTCTTGTCCTGATGCTCTTTGCTCTTCAGCTCTGGTTTCTAATCACCTGCTTTGCTTTCGTGGGGTTGCTGGTGCTTTCTTCCCTTTTGCACTAAGTGGGAATTAGTATTTCCATACCTGGAAGATGGCAGACAGGTAATAACTGTGGTGTTGATCTCTGTGTAATCAAGAATTTTTGGGAAGGACCCTAACAACTTGGCTGGTTGCATCTCTCCTATAATTTTGCTCTGATGCTCAGGAGTGGAGGAGGTGGCATTGATTTACAAGCTGTGTTGATTGCTTGATTGTTGTGGCTTCAAAGCCTGTTTCTTTATTCTTTTTTTTTTTTTCTTTTTTCTTTTTTATTATTATTTTTTTTAATGGTTGCAGAGATCAACATGAAGTGGCTCCCTAGGAAATGTGCTTTGATCACAGAGAGGTGGCAAAGAACTTTTCACCATGTGCCTGGAACCTCTTTTAGCTGAAATTTTGCACTCATGGGGAGATGAATGAAGTTTTCCTGTGCTAACCCAGGGGATAGGGTGGGGAAAAAGAGAGCAAACAGACATTTGCCTCTGACCCTCATGGGTTTTGCTGGTTCTGTGGGGGCCAAAGGAAGACTTTTGGGGATTTTCTCAATGTTTTGGAGAGGGGTGATTTGTCTTTGTGTCTAAAAAGTTGTGTCAATGGGTTTTGTGTCTGGGCTGAGGATGAAATGTATGAAGGCAGCTAATTGAAGGATTATGGGGAAAAAAATATGGAAATTGAAAACTCACAGAAAAAAAAAAAAAAGAGAGAAGTGACAGAATCAGTAGTAACATTAAGAAGTTGGGCCCCTCAGCTCAGGAAGGAGATTGAGGTGCTGGAGCAGGTCCAAAGGAGGCAACTGGGCTGGTGAAGGGATCCAGCACAGATCCTGTGAGGAGAGGCTGAGGGAGCTGGGGGTGTTGAGGCTGGAGAAGAGGAGGCTCAGGGGAGACCTCATCACTCTCTCCAACTCCCTGAAAGGAGGTTGGAGCCAGGGGGGGGTTGGGCTCTTTTCCCAGGCAACTCTCAGCAAGACAAGAGGGCACAAGAGGTCTCAAGTTGTGCCAGGGGAGGTTTAGGTTGGACATTAGAAAGAATTTCTTTCTGGAGAGGGTGCTCAGCCATTGGAATGGGCTGCCCAGGGAAGGGGTGGATTCTCCATCCCTGGAGATATTTCCAAAGAGCCTGGATGTGGCACTCAGTGCCATGGGCTGGGAACTGCAGTGGGAGTGGATCAAGGGTTGGACTTGGTGATCTCTGAGGTCCCTTCCAACCCAGCCAGTTCTAGGATTCTAGGATTCTAGGATCTCAGAAACAGGTGATGTGTTCTGATGCTCTGAAGTGTAAGAAATCTCAGCTTTTAAAAGTGCTCTTATTAGAGCCAGAGCTTTCTTTCCACTGTTGTTGGAAAGAAAAAAAAAGGAAATTATTTTATTACTTACCATGATTTTAAAAGGTGCCAGGAGCTGCCTCCTCTCTGATAATTTCATATCTGTCAAGGAGATGATCAAGAGAGGGTGGAGTGTTGGATTCCTCTTCAAACATGATGTGGAAGAGTAAAAACTTCCATACTTCTTGGAGCTTTATGGAGAAAATAGTTTCAATTAAAACAACAACAACAAGCAAAACAGACCCACCCCCCCAAAAAATAAAAAACCTTTGTAGGAAAAATAATATAAAACTTGTTGTTGTGTCTGGTCTGTTAACGGATTTGTCCATTTAGGGGTTTTTTTTTGGGTTGTTTGATTAGTTGGTTGGTTTTGTGGTTTTTTTGTTGTTGTTGTTGTGTTAGAGGGGTTGCCTTGAGAAATGAGCAAATCACTGATCTTTTTTTTACAAATTAATATCAAGCTTTTACTGTGGATGCCTTTGGTTGCAGTAGATAACAAACACTACATTAATTGCAAAACTATGGGCTAGGAAACACCTTGTAGTGTGTTCCAGGGTTTTGTTTTTTAATGAGGAGCTATAATTTGTGAGAATTACAGAGAATTACAGAGAATATATTTAGGAGTACTGAGAAAAAGTTAAATTCATTTTCAAAGCACCCTGAGACTCCTTCTGAACTCTGCTAATTCTCAGCATCTCCATCCTGGCTTTCCTGGTTTTCCATCCAGAGCAAATCAGCTACATCCAGGTGGACCTCAAATTGTGGTGAGGAATTTCACAGTGGAAGAAATTCCCAGTATTTCTGGGAGGTCCCTTTCTTAGACACCAAATTTCACCATCATTCTTCTGAGACCAACCTGGGGATATCCATGACAAGGCTTTTAGATTTTTTTTTAAGTCCCAGGCAGGGTGGAAAACTTGAAGCCCTCCTCCTGTTTGTTCAGACTTTAAAAGCATGCAGAGATTCCAGGTTTTTTGGTAAGCTAATGCTTTTTTTTTTCATCCTGAAGCATGACATTTGAGGCTCCATTTCAGCAACATTCAGCTCCATTACTAATGGGCCCATCTCTGCCTCCCACTCGCAGTGATATTCAGGTGGGCACACTTCAGTGCCAGCACAGCATGAGGCTATCATTAACTCTGTGACAAATTTCACTTCACCTCCAAGTTTTTAATCTTTTTTTTTTTTTTTTTTTTTTTCCCTTTGTCTCATAATATATTATTAGATAAATCAGCAAGCTGCTGCCCTTTAAGAAGAAACTGCTACAACAACAGGACTTTCAGACCTCCTTAAAAGTTTCTTGGGTTTCTTTTTTCCTAGTGCTTGTGCCATGGGGCTAGTACAGGTTTTTTTTGCTTTACAGTAAAATATATACATATATATATATATGTCAGGGTTTCACACTGGCCTGGCAGTTAAACTGAATGCCAGATGCTGCCTATTAATGCCCCTCCCCTCCCTGATAAAGAAAGGAGAGAGAATAAGGGAGAGAGACTGATGGGTTGGGAACTAAACTACACAGCTTGAATGGAACAGGAATGAGAAATAGGAAAAATGACTAAATCTATACAAATCTACAGGAAAATTGATCCCAGGTTCCTCCCCCCTTTCCCCCAAGAACTCTCCCATCCCCACTGAGGCTGCAGGGCAGCCCTGGGAAAGTCCAGGCTGGAATCCTGGGCTCAGGAGCAGTTGGGAGCTGGAGGCAGGAACACACAGATTCAGGCTGGGATGGATCAGGAGCAGAGGCAGAGGAAGGGATGGAATCCTCCCAGGATGCTGAAGCAAAGAGGGAGAGGGGAAGAAGGGGAAGCAGGAAGGGCTTTGAGCCTGGGGATCCCTCCAGTTTATCCTGAGGATGAGGTGGATGGGATGGAATCCTCTGTTTGGTCAATTCTGGTCATTTCTCTTGTCTGTTCCTCCCCACAGGAGGGTTTCAGGTGGGACCTCTTGACTCCTTTTCTCCTTCTGGAGGGCAAAATGTTCCTCAGAGCTGAGCAGTGTCCTTGGCTCTGCAGCCCATTCTCCAGCAGTAACTATAACCATGGAGTGGGCTCAGTCCCAGCAGCAGCCACTGCCTGAGAAACTTGCTGTGAATTTCAGCAAGTGCAGCTCCTGACAAGAGACTGAGCTGAAAGCAAAAGTAAAGACAGAAAATCCCCTTTCTCCTGGCCCAAACCAGGACAATATACATAAAATAAAAAAACCCAACCCTGCCACTGGAGTGAAAGATTGCTGTAGCATGGCATTGCTGATGGATGCTGGGGCCAGATGGTGATTGGAAATCTGTGTCCATCAGGATGTTGTACATCAGGGAGCAGGGATGGTGATTCCCTGCTTAGTGGAATTTTTCCACTCTTCTTTGTCTCCTCCTCCTCTTCTTTGTCTCCTCCCTGTTTTCTCTGGACCTGTCTGCTGTTGCTTTCTTGGGTGAATTCATAGAATCATAGAATCATAGAATCATAGAATTAGCTGGGTTGGAAGGGACCTCAGAGATCATCAAGTCCAACCCTTGCTCCACTCCCACTGCAGTTCCCAGCCCATGGCACTGAGTGCCACATCCAGGCTCTTTTTAAATGTCTCCAGGGATGGAGAATCCACCACCTCACTGGGCAGTCCATTCCAATGCCTGATCACCCTCTCCGTAAAAAAATTCTTTCTGATATCCAGCCTAAATTTCCCCTGGCACAACTTAAGACTGTGTCCTCTTGTCTTGTTGAAAGTTGTCTGGGAAAAGAGCCCAACCCCCCCCTGGCCCCAACCTCCTTTCAGGGAGTTGTAGAGAGCGACGAGGTCTCCCCTGAGCCTCCTCTTCTCCAGCCTCAACACCCCCAGCTCCCTCAGCCCTTCCTCACAGGACTTGTGCTGGATCCCTTCACAGCCTCCTTGCTCTTCTCTGGACCTGCTCCAGCACCTCAATCTCCTTCCTGAGCTGAGGGGCCCAGAACTGGACACAGGACTCAAGCTGTGGCCTCCCCAGAGCTGAGCACAGGGGCAGAATCCCTTCCCTGGACCTGCTGGCCACGCTGTTCCTGAGCCAGCCCAGGATGCCATTGGCCTTCTTGGCCACCTGGGCACACTGCTGGCTCCTCTTCAGCTTCCTGGCAATCCAGACTCCCAGGTCCCTTTCTGCCACTCTGTGCCCAGCCTGGAGCTCCCCATGGGGTTGTTGTGGCCAAAGTGCAGGACCCGGCACTTGGCCGTGTTGAAATTCACCTCCCTGCAAGAGGTGCTGGTGGTTGGGATGACAGAAGAGTTTTCCTTGGAAAAGATCTTTTAAGACCATCAAGTCCAAGTGTTATCCCAACACTGCCAAGGTCACCACAACCCCATGGCCCTCAGCCCCACATCTCCAGGGCTTTAAACACCTCCAGGGGTAGGGACTCCACACTGCCTGTGTCTAGCAACCTTTTTTGGTGAAGAAATTATTCCTAGTATCCAACCTAAACCTCCTGTGGTGCAACTTGAGGCTGTTCTTGAATCAATAATGAGGAAGGGATGCTCATGGTGCATTTTTTTATGGAGATGCCTGGTGCCTCTCCAGCATCTGGATATTCCATTTAATGGAAATTCACATTTCAGAGCTTGGTGTAGTCAGGCAGAGTTTTCACCAGAGAGTCCCAAGCATCCTAAGCTCTCTCTTGCTTCATTTTGGGTTTTCTTCAACATCTCTTGTACCCAAACTGTTGTGGTGTCAATTCTGATAAATGACAGCATTTGATTTTCTGGGCTGGAGCTGTGCTGGTGATTTAGTGGTGATTTAGTTCTTGGTCCATGGAATCAGAATCCTAGAGGTGAAGGCAAAGGCAAGAGGTGCAGTGTTGGCTGTGGGGCTTTTGGAAGCTGGGGGGGGGTATAAGGGCTCCTGGGAGAAGCTGCTGGAAGCTCCCTTGGTTCTAGGGTCAAGCAGATGCAGGAAGGTGGGTGATGTGACTCTGAGAGTAATGTGTTCAAGAAAGGCAAAAAAACCCTGCAAAAATAAGGAATAAATAAAATGATGATAATAATGATAATAATGATAATAATAATAATAATAAATGAAGAATAAATAAAATAATAATAATAATAAATGAAAAATAAATAAAATAATAAGAAATGAAGAATAAATAAAATAATAAGAAGAAATGAAGAATATATAAAATAATAAGAAGAAATGAAAAATAAATAAAATAATAAGAAGAAATGAAGAATAAATAAAATAATAATAAGAAGAAATGAAGAATAAATATAATAATAATAGTAAGAAGAAGAAATGAAGAATAAATATAATAAGCAGAAGAAAAAGAAGAAATGTAGAATAAAACAGTAATAAGAAGAAATGAAGAATAAATATAATAATAATAGTAAGAAGAAGAAGAAGAAATGAAGAATAAATATAATAATAATAATAGTAAGAAGAAGAAGAAATGAAGAATAAATATAATAATAAGAAGAAAAAGAAGAAATGAAGAATAAAAAAAATAAGAAGAAGAAGAAATGAAGAATAAATAAAATAATAACAACAACAACAACAACAATAATAATAATAATAACAGCAATAACAATAATAATATTTTTTAAAAAGTAAAACCAGGACTTGCAGAGCAGAGGAGGAAGAGGAGAGACCAATGCCAGAGCAAAGACCCCAAGGTTAGTGAGGAGTTCTCTCTGTTTTTGAGGAATTGCACCTCCTGGGAGGGACACATGGCAGAGGAATTCCTGAAGGATTCTCCCATGAGAGGGATCCCACCTTGGAGAGTGGGAAGAGTGTGAGGAGTCCTCCCCCTGGGGAGGAAAAGCAGCAGAAAAACCATGTGGGGAACTGACCCTAAACCCCCCCTGCCCATCCCCTGTGACCTGAGTGAAGCAATCCCAGCCTGGGAAGAAGGGAAAGATTTGGGGGAAAGATATTAAGATGCTTCCTCTTTCCTCCTCATAAGTTAAATTATTATTTTTTTCTTCCCAAGCTGACTCTGGTTTTACCTGTTATTGTAACTGAGGGATGAAAACTTAATTTATGAGCCAGGGGGGTGCTGTGTGTGTGGATTTTCTCCTCTCTGTCCCCTGGGGATGGAGCTGAGCCCTGGTTGGTACCATCTGGGCCTGACCCCTGAGACTGAGCATCAGCAAGAACTGGTGGAGGACTGGTTTGTTGTTGGTATGTACAAGGAGGAAGATTTATGTCCTGGTGGATTTTTCAAGGCAAAATATTAAAATAGAAACAAATCTCTCCTAGTTTCAACCTAGATGCAGAGCATTCATTATCATTAATTGCAAGCTAAGAGCAAGAAGATGTAAAAGCAGATTTTTTTCTCCCTGTGCTGGTGTTTTCAAATCTCACATAATATGCCCCAGCAGGTAAGACAGATTGTTTTATTCCTTTGCTCTGGAGTTCATCCCAGTCAATAATATTGATTAGTGCAGGGTGACTTGATGTAAAAAGAATAACACCCCTTTCTTAAGCTGAGCCTCTATTTCCCACTTCATGCCTCAGTAGCTTGGATGCTTGGATGAATTTTTCAATAAGTCAGTTGAGACACAGAGCCCACTGGAAATGGCAGGGGATGACATTAATAGGGAAATGAATAATTTTATTTTCCTAGAAGTTATGCCTCTTTATTTTTTTTTTTTTTTTCCATTACCATTAAGCTGTTACCTGGTTCAAGTTACCTTTTTAAAATGCAAAGTTAAATATAGAACTTTTTTTTTTTTTTTCTTTTAACAGCTCTCTCTTTCAAATTACAGTCAGGGAAGTTTTATAAACTCTGTTTTCAGCTGCTTCTCTGTGCTTAATGAGTCCTTATGTTCATGTAGAATTTATCAAGAAGCTCTGTGGCCTAAAGATGCATTTGGGAAGCTGAGTCCATTTGTGGAAATACTCTGACTGCAGATATCCAGAGGATCTGCATGGATTTCCTACTCCAGAGGGAATTTAATTAATTATCTCTTTCTCTCTTGCACTCAAACAACATCTTGGATGCAAACCAGTGCTGTGAATTCTTGTTCAAAACTCCTGACCTGGGAGGGACCCTTTAGGGTATGGAAAAACTGGAGTTTTGGTCCTTGGACCTTGCTGTGAGGTTGCTAATAGGATGATCAATTGACTCCATCATTAATGAGCAGTTTTTTGTTGTTTTTTGGGGTTTTTTTTGTGGATTGGTTGCAGGTAATGGCCTAAAAACCATAAACTTGACTTTGTAAAGAAGATCCAAGTCACTCACTGGTTGAGTTCCTCCTCTTGTTCTTTCCAATTTGGAAACATTTTCTTTCCCATTTCAAGGCAGACAGATGTCAGGGTCAAAAAAATTCAATAATCTGCTGGTGGTGTTTTGATTTCAAGTACTTTGTAATTTTCCTGCCTATAAAGTTATCTTAATAATGTGATTAGGTTCTGTATTTATTATTATTCCATCATTAAGGAGAATTGACATGCAAAATGAAAAGGACTTGATGATATTTGGGATACACAGACTTTGCCCAACTTGGTTTATTGGATTTTTTTAGTGCAAAACTGCACTGCACAGAGTTACTGATCAGATGATAACAATAAGATGATGGTCTGGGCTTTGTAACAAAGGAGGATGAGCAAAAGACAGGGGATTATGTGCTAAATTGCTGCTAAATTCAGAACAAGTATTTTTCTGCTGCCATCCTTTGCTTTTGTGCAGAGTCCTCCTAACAAGATTTTCTTCTGGAAGGGTCTCAAGTGGATTTTGTGGCCATCAGGAAGGGCAAAGGTCTCAGGAAATTGAGATTTGCTCTTTTTTTCTGTCTCAGCATCCTCATTTGAAGTTTTCAGTGCTTATGATTGGGCTGTAATGACACATGGGTGGGTGTTTTACCCCCCCTTGAAGTCCCACAGCCTGGGCCTGAGGGATAAATGCCAATAAATGGCATTCTCTGAGTTTGTATTTTATTTTTCCCCTAGCTGAGAGCCTGGCTGTAAGTGACAAACTTAAACAAAATGAGACTTCTGCTGGGAATGAGAGGATTTGGGGTAGGACATGGACTCCTGAGACATTACACATCAATGTGATAAGTCAAAATACCATGTCACTGACAACCAAAATCAAGGAAACTTCCAAGGGATTGATTGACTGGTGGCTTCATCAGCTGGAGGAGCAGCAAAATCCAGGGAAGTGCTGCTCTTAAAACCCTTCCCAAACATTGTGTGCTTCCAAATATGCCTTGGACAGGAGACCTGGTCAGCACCTCCAGTGCCTTGACCTTCATCCCAGCTGATAAAAATTCATCTGATGTGTGTGGGAAACTCTTCTGTGGTTGAAACTGGGACCAGAATGATGGGAGATTTGTACTTCCAGTCATTGAAATGATTGATAAATGCTGTTTGTGTTGTGACTCTTGCCTTAGGAGTGCTTTGTCTGAGCAGAAAAAGGCTACAAAGGGTCTGTTTTCTCTTTAACTACTGACCTTTCCCCAGGAATCAAGCATTTACAGACAGACCTCACTATTTAATTTTCACTACCTAAAAATCAAGGGATGTTCAGACCTTTTAGACAATTATTCTCCTGTTATTTTCCAGGAGGACCAGATGATAACTTAATTGAAGGTGGTGGATCCAAGTTTGTCTGCAAGCCAGGAGCCAGGAACATTACCATCATCTTTCATCCCCTCCTCAGGTAAGGAAAACTTTCCTACACATTTCAAAAGGTGCAAAAAAAAAAAAAAAAAAATCAAAGTAGAATCAACTTCCCTTCTTCCTGGGTACACCCCCACTTCTGAGACAACACCCCCCAGCAAGGAGCTTGCTGTGAAGTGGTTGATGTGCCCAGGGATAAAAAATAATCAGTGGTTGAGCTTGTTGCTGGTGCTCTTTAATCTTTTTTCAAAATTAACCAGCATACCAAGTGGGACTGAGTGCCTGGGTGACCCTTGTCATGGAACAGTGTAATTTATTAGTGCCCCAAGTTGGGAAAAGTTTGGTTGCAGCCTGTCACAAATTGTTTATTGCTGAGTGTCCATTCTGCTTATTAAAAAAGTCAGCAGGAGACTTTGATGAACTGCAAGGTAAGTTCATTCTTTGATAAACCAAATAGGGTCCATGGACTGCAAATTAAATGCCTGCTCTAAAGATGCTGTGCCAATTACTAACATCTTACAAATTCACAGCTCATCAGGGACTGCTGAAACTTCAAACCAGAGCAAATCTATAATAAACCTCTTCTCCCCAAGTCACTCACCTCTGATACTTTAAATTTGTTCTTTTTACTTGGCAATCTTAACAGTTTGCCTTCTGAGTTTTGCCAGAATTAAATGATATGTTGTTTTTTCCTGCTTGGTGTCAATCTTCCACCTCTGCTTTTTCCTTTCAAGGTTTTTTTTCAGCCTCAGGTGTGTCCTTTCCAATTCAGTGCAAACATCTTTAGAGAGCATTTCCCTCCCTGGCTCTGTGTTACTCACTCTCTTGAGTCACTTAGGCAACAGGACATGGTTCTTTGGCATTGAAAATAAGCAATAATTAAATATTATTTATAAGTAATTGGTATCTGTTCTGGAATATTCTGACTGCTGGAGAAATTGTCTTGGTAGCTGAGAACTGGGGCCATTTGTGACTTCTCAGGACTTAAAAAATGCAAAGGGAAAGCACAGAAACTCCTCCAAAATTGTAATTTTTGATGCCATGACAATAGGTATTGGAATAATCATGAGAACAGCACCTGTTGTGAGGACATATTGAAATTTGTTATGTTTTTTCAGACCTTTCCTTGAAAAAATGCTGGCATGCATTGTACACTCTTGATTTATTTCCAAAGATCCATGATAACATTAATAACTTCAAAAGCACATTTTCTTTCAACCTCTCTCTTTTAAAAATGGAAAAACTGGCTTAAGACAATAAGTGGCTCAAGCATAATTTATAGATTTCAGCCATTTTATTAGGAAAAAGGGTGGGCAATGGTTAAGATGCAAAATGCTACTCAGTGCCTACCATGACAGAGACTTCACCTTTAATGAACTTCCAGGATTCTTTCAAGCACAGAGAAGAGTGGTGATGCCTTTATTTTTATTAATGATATAATTCATACTGATTTAGAAACTGGTGCAAATACTTTTGGGTTTTTTTTCTCTTTGCCTTCCTTCTTAGTTTTACACACACACCTTTTTCTTTTTCTTTTTCTTTTTTCTTTTTTCTTTTGTTTTCTTTTCTTTTTCCTTTTTTTCTTTTATTTTTTTTCCGAGTCAAACGAGTGCTCAGCTTTAAGCAGCACTTCTTTTCTTTTTTTCTCTTTTTTTCTCTTTTTTTCTTTTTCTTTTTCTTCTTCTTTTTCTTTTTCTTTTTCTTTTTCTTTTTCTTTTTCTTTTTCTTTTTCTTTTTCTTTTTCTTTTTCTTTTTCTTTTTCTTTTTCTTTTTCTTTTTCTTTTTCTTTTTCTTTTTCTTTTTCTTTTTCTTTTTCTTTTTCTTTTTCTTTTTCTTTTTCTTTTTCTTTTCCTTTTCCTTTTTCTTTTCCTTTTTCTTTTTCTTTTTCTTTTTCTTTTTCTTCTTCTTTTTCTTTTTCTTTTTCTTTTTCTTTTTCTTTTTTTTTTTCTTTTTCTTTTTCTTTTTCTTTTTCCTTTTCTTTTTCTTTTTCTTTTTCTTTTTCTTTTTCTTTTTCGTTTTCTTTTTCTTTTTCTTTTTCCTTTTCTTTTTCTTTTTCTTTTTCTTTTTCTTTTTCTTTTTCTTTTTCTTTTTCTTTTTCTTTTTCTTTTTCTTTTTCTTTTTCTTTTTCTTTTTCTTTTTCTTTTTCTTTTTCTTTTTCTTTTTCTTTTTCCTTTTATTTTTATTTTTATTTTTATTTTTATCTTCTTTTTCTTTTTCTTTTTTCCTCTTTTATTTTTTGCCATCTGAGTCAAACAAGAGTGCTCAGCTTTAAGCAGCACTTTTCTTTTCTTTTCTTTTCTTTTCTTTTCTTTTCTTTTCTTTTCTTTTCTTTTCTTTTCTTTTCTTTTCTTTTCTTTTCTTTTCTTTTCTTTTCTTTTCTTTTCTTTTCTTTTCTTTTCTTTTCTTTTCTTTTATTTTATTTTTTCTTCTTTTCTTTTTTCTTTTCTCTTTTCTCTTTTTTCTTTTTTCTTTTTTCTTTCTTCTTTCTTCTTTCTTCTTTCTTCTTTCTTCTTTCTTCTTTCTTCTTTCTTCTTTCTTCTTTCCTTTCCTTTCCTTTCCTTTCCTTTCCTTTCCTTTCCTTTCCTTTCCTTTCCTTTCCTTTCCTTTCCTTTCCTTTCCTTTCCTTTCCTTTCCTTTCCTTTCCTTTCCTTTCCTTTCCTTTCCTTTCCTTTCCTTTCCTTTCCTTTCCTTTCCTTTCCTTTCCTTTCCTTTCCTTTCCTTTTTCTTTTCCTTTTCCTTTTTCTTTTCCTTTTTCTTTTTCTTATTTTTCTTTTTATTTTCATTTTTACTTTTATTTTTATTTTTATCTTCTTTTTATTTTTTTCCTTTCTTTTTTCTTTTTTTTTCCTTGATTTTTTTTTTTTTTTTTGCCATCTGAGTCAAACAAGAGTGCTCAGCTTTAAGCAGCACTTCTCCCCAACACTTCACTTTCATTACCAGCCTGCAAGCAACGCAGCAGAAATAATTTGCTTCATAAAAAACAAATGCATCAAGAGGAAGGTGTCTGTGTACAAAGTCTTTTTTCATGCCAGCCATCTGCAGCATCTTAACTTCCCTGTCATGAGTTGTTCATCAATAACTGCATGAAGAGAAGGAAAATACTTCTTGCCCTGGCTTAGCCTGTTCTTGCTGCAGGGTGGGACAAGTTTGTGTGGAGGTGAAGACAGTAAAAAATTTTAAAATATGATTTTAATGATTAACAAAGTAAAACTGTGAGCCCTTAATTAGTTTTAATGCATTATTCTTAATTTTGGTGTGTGCTTGATGCCCAGGATGCAGAGTACCTGGGATGACCATAGGACTGGGGTTTTTTATTTTATTTTATTTTATTTGTTTGTTGTTGTTGTAAATAATTTCCTAAAGAAAATTCTATTCCTGGAGGGATTCAGTAGCAATGACCCTGTCCTACCAGCATATTGGCTTTACCCACTGACTCTTAAAATGGTGCTGGAGGTGGTTGCAAAATGCTGAATGTGGTGGATTTGGTAAAATATTGACACTTGCACTGATTCCCAGCACATCATCTTGTCTAACCTTGTAGATTAAAGTATAGTCACCCTTTCTAGACATTATTGTTTTAATGTCAAGGTATTTGCTGCAGAGGTGGGAAGTTTTCACCTGCTTTATTTTCCATTTTTTGTCAAGGTTCTTCCTCTTTCATCAGTATCCCTTGCACAGGCTTAAAAGAAATCTATTTTGAGTTCTGAATGATCCATATTTTAGTTAGAAAGTTGTGTTTTTTTCTTCTTCTCATCAAATTCACATAAATACAGAGGTGTTCTAGGATGTGATAGCTGAGTTTATTAGGAAGCTGGGTGCTTCTCCAAGTCTTAAGTTATCACTGGGAAAACAGGCACAGGCTTGATGGTTTCCAGTCTGAATATGGAATTAAGTGTTGGCTTTAAGGTGTAATTCAGCACAGAAATCTTAGGTGAAGGGTTGTAACCAGGATGTTCATATTTATCAGTCTGAGTTTGTCTCTTTTGTGCCACAATCTATCACAGTGTTAGGTTGTGATACCCATTTTTTGGATGTTTTACTATTTACAAACTGAGGTTGAGCTTTGGTCCAGATCCTTTTCCAGAACAGAGGCAGCAGGAGAGGCAAATAACACACAAACAGCTCTCAGAATCTTCCCTCAGGTTCATTTCTAGTGATGAAATGGGGTTGGGAAGCGAGGTGTTGGGATGCCATTTGGGATGTAGGTCCCAAATTTCCACCAGGACCACTGAGCCACACCAAGCCCCAGATTAATTACCAGGATTTAATGACACCACCCCACACGTAATAAGTGAACAGCACATTTTTTGCCAAGACAAGTGGGTATTCTTGCAGAGATGATTCCTGGGAATAGATTTCACTAACTACATCTGAAAACTAATTGCACTTACAAATTGAAGAGGGATACACATCTGATTTTCCTTAATTACATATTGTGGGAGGTGTCAAAGTAGAAAAGTTCCCAAAAAAAGAGCCTGGTTGCTTTCTTCATCCTTCACTGCTTGGATTCTGGAAGGGGCTGCTGGCACTGGGCTGTGGAGTAACATCTCCAGTTGGAGGAAAGGGAATATTTGGGACCATTTTGGGAATATTGGACAGCCTGAGTGATGTCTGTTGTAACATTTGTTTGGTGGGGATATTTTTTTTTTTTTTTTGTGGTGGTGTTTATTTTATTTTTTCAGCTGGCATTTGAAAGGCACTTGGCTCTTCAGGGTAATAATCATTTTACATATGCTTCCTAGGGTATGTTTATTACCAGACAATTGAAGAACAGATGTCTGCAGTCTTGAGGCTTTAACAGGAGGGACTGGAGATGGAGGAATCATAGAATCCTAGAATTGGCTGGGTTGGGAGGGACCTCAGAGATCACCAAGTCCAACCCTTGATCCACTCCCACTGCAGTTCCCAGCCCATGGCACTGAGTGCCACATCCAGGCTCTTTGGAAATATCTCCAGGGATGGAGAATCCACCCCTTCCCTGGGCAGCCCATTACAATGGCTGAGCACCCTCTCCAGAAAGAAATTCTTTCTAATGTCCAACCTAAACCTCCCCTGGCACAACTTGAGACCTCTTGTGCCCTCTTGTCTTGCTGAGAGTTGCCTGGGAAAAGAGCCCAACCCCCCCTGGCTCCAACCTCCTTTCAGGGAGTTGGAGAGAGTGATGAGGTCTCCCCTGAGCCTCCTCTTCTCCAGCCTCAACACCCCCAGCTCCCTCAGCCTCTCCTCAGAGGATCTGTGCTGGATCCCTTCACCAGCCTGGTTGCCTCCTTTGGACCTGTTCCAGGACCTCGATATCCTTCCTGAGCTGAGGGGCCCAGAACTGGACACAGGACTCAAGCTGTGGCCTCCCCAGAGCTGAGCACAGGGGCAGAATCCCTTCCCTGGACCTGCTGGCCACACTGTTCCTGAGCCAGCCCAGGATGCCATTGGCCTTCTTGGCCACCTGGGCACACTGCTGGCTCCTCTTCAGCTTCCTAAAATGATGGGGTTTGGAAGCATGAAAGCAGCTCTGATGCTGACAAAAGTAGAACATTGTTTGTTTGGCCACTTATTAACATCAGCCACATGGCATTAAGATCAAGCAGCAATTAAAAGGGTTGTAGGGTGGAAGAAAAAGTGAAGTGTTCATTGGCTTGGAAGAAGCTCTGGCTTCTCAGCAAGGTTTTATCCTTGGGAAGGAGTGGGATGGGTGGTGCTAAATTGCCTTGGGAGCATCCTTCCCCTTGCTGTTGAAGGGGCAGTGTCTGGCTCAGGGGATTTCCCTCTTTGCCAGGTAAGAACTGCAACATCTCAGCTGTCTTCTTGTCACTGCATTTGCTTTCCAAGCCTGGAGAGTAAGAAAGGGAAAAGCAAAGTGTTGATTTGTTGCAATACAAAAAAAAAAAACAAAAAACCACAGCAACAAACCACTTAAAGAAAGAAAAAAAAAAAAAAAAAAAAGGAAAACCTAAAAAAAGCTGGGGGAAGAAGGGAAAAACAAACAAATGACAAAGCAAACAAACAAACAAACCCAAAAACCAACAACAACAAAAAGGAAAACCTAGAAAAAAAGGTGGGGGAAGAAGGGAAAAACAAAGCAAACAAAGGACAAAACAAACAAACAAACAAAAAAAAAATAAAGAAAAAACCAAAAAAAAAAAAAAAAAAAGGAAAACCTAAAAAAAGGTGGGGAAGAAGGAAAAAACAAAGCAAACAAACAACAAAGCAAACAAAAAAGAAAAAAACCCCAAAACCAACAGCAACAAAAAAAGGAAAACCTAAAAAAAGGTGGGGGAAGAAGGAAAAAACAAAGCAAACAGATGACAAAACAAACAAACAAAAAAGAAAAAAACAAAACAACAGAAAAAGGAGAACCTAAAAAAAGGTGGGGGAAGAAGGAAAAAACAAAGCAAACAAACAACAAAACAAACACACAAAAAAAGAAAAAAAAAAACCAAAGAAAAAAGGAAAACCTAAAAAAAGGTGGGGGAAGAAGGAAAAACCAACCAACCAACCAAAAAAAAAAAAAAAAAACAAAGGGGGAAGTAGGAAAGGCAAAGGTGCTGGTTTGATTCTGCTGATGTGGTTTTGGGGGTTGAGATGCAAAGACTTAAAGTTTAATATTTGTGTGTGTGCATGATCCAAGGCACTGCCTGGTTGGCTTCTTCTTGGTCTTTCAGATTGGTCAGAGTAGGGGGGGAGGGAAGAGCAGGTAACAATTTGACATTTTAAATTTACCATTTACATGCTTAGGGTCATTTATTCTGGTCCTGGTGACTTAAAGAAATAGCTTTTTCCCTGATAGCAATTTGGGGAATTTCCTGTTTCTTCCAGTTGTGGTGATGTTAATAAAAGAGTGATTGCTCTTTTAATAACCAGAATAAATGCTTTGGGGGATAATCAAGGAGGAGAGTCATTTACTTGTGTTGATGTCAGCTTCTTCCTCACCAACTGCTGAGGCTCTGAATTGCTAAAGGTCAAATTTTAGAGTCCACTGGGAGGGAGGTGCCCAACCTATAGAATCTGTATGTACACACAGGTACAGTGATCTTTTAGCTTTCCATGCTTTGGGAATAATTGTGTGAAGCTTCTGTGTTAATTCAGGTTATGTTAGGGTAAAAGGTACTGTAAATAGAATTTAAATCCTCTGTTTATCTGGAAAATCTTGGGAGGGAAAGGCAAAGTTGTCCCCAGTTCTTCTGGGGTATCAAAGCCCTTTGGGGCTTTGTGAGCATCAAATGCTGCTGCAGCTGAGCAGTTCCCAACTGTGATCCCAAACTATGTATAGATCTAACAACCTTGTGTACCATGCTGATAATCCCTTCTTAAAGAGTATTTCTACAGCTCTAAGAATAAACTAATTTGATTTTCAAATATGTTGTAATATCTAGTGGTTGTGTGCTAGAAAATTAATATTGGATCATATGGGGGAATGTGGTGTTTAGGAAGCAAAAGGAGTGTGAAAATTATTGTTAGTTCCACTTATACATTTAAATTATGTTAAGTGATACCATATATGTTAAGAAAAATATATGGGATTTTATCAGCCCAAGGGGTATATTTATTACTGAACTAGATGGAAGATGTCAAATAATATTTGGGCACAGGTAGGACTGAATAAGGAGAGCTGATGTCTGTAGCTTTTAAAATCAAGCTTGAAATGCCTTATTTGAGAGAAATCAATAAAACTGCCTCAAGCTAGGAGAGGGAACTTAAAATACTGGCTGCTTGGAGTTTGTATTTCCAGTTGGATAATGTGCAGAGGATAAGAGGTTAAGTAAAAAAAAAAATTTAAAGTCAGTGACCCCTTAAAAGTACAATCATCCCAATTTCATGAATACTGGTGAGTTTTTTAAGTCTTACAGTGACAAATCCCTTAATTTCAAGAAGAGGGGAAACCAAATCTCAGTTACCCAAAATCTTCCTTTTGCAGGCAGAATCCCTTCGCTTTGGAGGGGGAGGCAGGGAGATGGTGCCTCAAACCTGGAGAGCCTGGCTCCTGCTTTTCCTGCTGGTCCCACCAGTCACCAGGATGCTGAATATTCCCATCTTTATTTTGGGATTGTTAGGACTCATCCTTGGGCATGACAGATGCTTCCTGCAACTTTTCATACGCTCGCTGTTCGCTTCCATTGACCCGAAGGGAAATCTCAAGGGAGCAATTTGACACCCACCCACTGAATTTTTATTTTTTTTTATTTTTAATTTTTTTTTTTTCCTCCCCTTGGTTTAATGAGTGTTTAGAAGACGTTTAGTTGACGACTTCCCTCGCTGTTGACATTTGGTACTTTCTATCTGTCAGCAGGGGGAATGAATGTTTCTTGCAGGCTTTATCCCACCTCCTTTCCCTCTGACAAGCTCTCATAAAAGTCTGCAAGTGCTGAATTAGAAAGACACATTTCAGTGGAGCTCATTCTTGTTGTGACACTGCTAAGAAAAGGTTTAGTTCTGACTGAGGCCATTGCAGAAATGGGACAGATGCACAGGGAAAAGGATGGGGAACAGTTTCACTTTTTGTCCTTTTTCCCCCCTCCCCTCCCCGGGATGCTTTATGAGAACTGACAGCCTTACTCTGTGTGTCTGATTAAAGATGACAGTTTATAAAAACCTTAAGGTAAGGCTGTTCATTTTTGATGACAGAAAATAAAGCAATCCTCCCCCCCCTCACCCCACCTCCCACACAAACAAAAACTCTCCCACACCAAAAAAAAAAAAACAAAAAAACCCAACCCTCTTAATATGTGTTGCATTGATTTTTTATTGTCTGTCAGAGAATGTTCTCCAGCAGATCAGTCAACTTTTGAGTTTTCAAACATGCTTCAGCCATACAGAAAATCAACAGCCTGTCAGAAATTTCACATCTCTCCAGCTCCTCCTTTCCTGCTGATGAAATGCAACCTGAAGGATCACAGAGATTTTGACATGTGCAAGAATTTGGGGCTGAATGGCTGAAAACTGGTAATTCATTTCCATGGGAATCAATTACTTCCCACCAGCATAATGTTCAGCTAGCCAACAAAATAGCTTTAGCTTACTCCTGAATGGAAGAGAGCAGCCAGACAGAGAGGGAGCTGGGAGTCTGGATTGCCAGGAAGCTGAAGAGGAGGCAGCAGTGTGCCCAGGTGGCCAAGAAGGCCAATGGCATCCTGGGCTGGCTCAGGAAGAGCGTGGCCAGCAGGTCCAGGGAAGGGATTCTGCCCCTGTGCTCAGCCCTGGGGAGGCCACAGCTTGAGTCCTGTGTCCAGTTCTGGGCCCCTCAGCTGAGGAAGGAGATTGAGGTGCTGGAGCAGGTCCAAAGGAGGCAACTGGGCTGGGGAAGGGATCCAGCACAGATCCTCTGAGGAGAGGCTGAGGGAGCTGGGGGTGTTGAGGCTGGAGAAGAGGAGGCTCAGGGGAGACCTCATCACTCTCTCCAACTCCCTGAAAGGAGGTTGGAGCCAGGGGGGGGTTGGGCTCTTTTCCCAGGCAACTCTCAGCAAGACAAGAGGGCACAAGAGGTCTCAAGTTGTGCCAGGGGAGGTTTAGGTTGGCCATGAGAAAGAATTTCTTTCTGGAGAGGGTGCTCAGGCATTGGAATGGGCTGCCCAGGGAAGGGGTGGATTCTCCATCCCTGGAGATATTTCCAAAGAGCCTGGATGTGGCACTCAGTGCCATGGGCTGGGAACTGCAGTGGGAGTGGATCAAGGGTTGGACTTGATGAGCTCTGAGGTCCCTTCCAACCCAGCCAATTCTAGGATTCTATGATTTAACTCCTCTTTTCTGGAGCAGGACTATAGTTCCTTATATTACTGAACAATTATTTTTATTACACTATAAGTGACTGATTTATTCCCTGGGAATACCTCACAAACCTGAGTTGTGTTTTAAAGTAGTTCAGTTGGAAGGGACCTGCAGTGATGATTGAATCCAAATGCCTGAGCAGTTCAGGGCTGAAGTTAAAGCCCTGGGCATTGCCCCAAATGCCCCTTAAACATTTCCAGGCTTGGGTCATCACCTCTCTAAGAAGCCTCTTCCAGTGTTTGACCACCCTCTAGTTACACAGATCCTTCCTGGTGTCCAGTCTAAACCATTTGAGCCATTCCTATGTGTCCTATCAATAGATTCCAGGGAGAAGAAGAGCACATCCCTCTCTACATCTAGAACATGGGGAGGGACCTTCCATTATTACCAGAAGGTAACAAATCTTTACAGATTGCACCTGAGATTGAAAGGGAAGAACAAAAAAAGGACCAAAAAAATCACATTCTTTCTTTTTTATTCATTTATTTTACTAGTCACATTCTAATCTTTTGCACAGCACATTCCACACATGATTGTAGGTGGTGTATTCACAAAATGAGAGAACAAATATGGTTGAAATGGGTCTTGTATGACCTGAACTTTAGAGATCTTTGTCAGGGTTTAACACTGCCCTGGCAATTAAACCAAATAACAGATGCTGTCTATTAATCCCCCTCCCCTCCCTGATAAAGGAAGGAGAGAGAATAAGGGAGAGAGACTGATGGGTTGGGAACTAAACTACACAGCTTGAATGGAACAGGAATGAGAAATAGGAAAAATGACTAAATCTCTACAAATCTACAGGAAAATGGATCCCAGGTTCCTCCCCCCTTTCCCCCAAGAACTCTCCCATCCCCACTGAGGCTGCAGGGCAGCCCTGGGAAAGTCCAGGCTGGAATCCTGGGCTCAGGAGCAGTTGGGAGCTGGAGGCAGGAACACACAGATTCAGGCTGGGATGGATCAGGAGCAGAGGCAGAGGAAGGGATGGAATCCTCCCAGGATGCTGAAGCAAAGAGGGAGAGGGGAAGAAGGGGAAGCAGGAAGGGCTTTGAGCCTGGGGATCCCTCCAATTTCTCCTGAGGATGAGGTGGATGGGATGGAATCCTCTGTTTGGTCAATTCTGGTCATTTCTCTTGTCTGTTCCTCCCCACAGGAGGGTTTCAGGTGGGACCTCTTGACTCCTTTTCTCCTTTTGGAGGGCAAAATGTTCCTCAGAGCTGAGCAGTGTCCTTGGCTCTGCAGCCCATTCTCCAGCAGTAACTATAACCATGGAGTGGGCTCAGTCCCAGCAGCAGCCACTGCCTGAGAAACTTGCTGTGAATTTCAGCAAGTGCAGCTCCTGACAAGAGACTGAGCTGAAAGCAAAAGCACAAGACAGAAAATCCCCTTTCTCCTGGCCCAAACCAGGACAATCTTCTTATTCTCTTTCCCCACACTGGATCTGTGTATTGTGGTGCCTTAAAACCTGGTGATTTAGCAAACCTAGGAGTAAAAAATGGGTGTATTCATTTAATTTAACCATCTTAAATATGAAATGTCTTCATCTCAGGATGCCTTAAGGACCCTGAGTTGCACCCTCTGATCCACATTTAATGCTCTGGCTTATAAGGAACTATAAATCTCTCCAGTCTCAAGGTGAGATTCTCCCATGGCTGGTGCCTTTTTAGCAGCTCAGTTGGCATCAGGGAGTGAATTTCCCCAGCAGCTACAACTTGCTTTACTAGCACCAACTTCCATTTCAAATACAGCAAGAGCTGCTCAGATGCTGCAGAAAAAAATCTGCAAAGCAACAGGGAAAACTTGAGAGGCAAAAATAAAAAAGCATCCTTTATTTTTCATTGTGGGAGGAAAAAAAAACCAAACAAAAAACTTGACAAATTTTGATTTCATTATCTGTCTGTGGAAGCTGTTCAGAAAATACAGTAGTGAGGGTTTTCCCAGTGTGTAATTGGGGAAATCCAAGGATAAAAACCTAGAGGGGGCTAAAATCCAAGTTGCAGTTTTATGGCCCAGGAAAAACTTGGTTGAGTGCCTGTGGTTACTTTCACAAAGCTTTAAGAACTTTCAGTTGAAAACCAGGAGACCTGTTTCTTGCTAAAATCAAAAAAATAGGTGATTCCTGTATTTTGTATTTGCTGTTAGAAAAAAAAACCAAGGTGTTCATGGCCAGATTGGGCAGGACTTTGAGCAACCTGGTGGAAGGTGGCCCCATGCAGGGGGCTTGGAACTGGATGATCTTTCAGACCCCTTTCAAACCATTCTGTGATTTTTTAGAAAGCCCAGAATGACAGTTTTGACCCCATTTTCCCTGTAGAGCAATCAGAGCACAGGAAAAAATTTTAATTTTTCATCATTATTATAGAGAGGCTGAGAGGAGATCTTATTGTAGGGAGGTGGGTGCTGGGCTCTTTTCTCAAGTGAAAAAGGACAGGACCAGAGGAAATGGCCTGAAGTTGCATCAGGAAAGGTGTAGATTGGATATTAGGAAAAAAATTCTTTACTTAAAGAGTAATCAGGAGCTGGAAAAGGCTGCCCAGGGAGGTGGTGGAATCACCATCCCTGGAGGTATTTAAAAACTGTGGAGAAGAGGCACTTCAGGACTTGCTCTAATGGGCATATGTGTGTATGTATTTTTTTAATTTTTATTTCTTTTTTGATGATGTTTGGATGCAGTGATCTTGGAGGTCTTTTCCAACCTTGACAGTTCAATGTCTTTGTGACTTTGTGATGTACAACTTAAAATGTGTCAATTTTTAATTATTTTTTTTTTTCAGGTGAAGCATAGAGGTGACTTTCAGTCCTCTCTAAGGATAGCAAAAGGGGGGAAAAAAGAGATCTTCAAGTTATTTAATTTCATTTATACTTTCAAAGAGTGACATTTCAAATATTTATTTTAGCTATCACCCTCTTTTCAGTTTCCTGAGCAGAGATTTAATATTACTTTAAAGTTACTTCACTGCAAAGCTGCATTTTTCCATTCTGCTGAATGTGGCCATGGATTTTACAGTGCAGGACCCTGATTTATTCCTGTTTTCTAGACCAGATTCTTTGTTCTGGTCACATCAGGTGTGGCTGCACAACCCCTTGCAGGGTTTTCACACTGCCCCAAAGTTTCATGGTGAAAGAAAAGTCCTTGTAGAACCATGGGAGATGCTTTGCATGGAATTCAGCCCATGGAAGCACATGGTTTTCAGACACCAGGTCATACACAGAGTTAACTTTTTAATGAAATATTCCTGATGGTTTAGGTTTTAAATTCTGCTCCTTGTTAGAGATCCACGGGATGCCCATAAATAATTTTTGCAGGAAGGAAATTTGCCTTTATTTTGATCATTTTTGGGTCCCAAGCATCTTGACTACTGCTCAGCATTTCTGCAGCTTCTTTCATCTGATACCTTCCAAGCTTTTTGGGAGACATCACTTCATTAACACCTCAACATGAAGTTCTCTGTGTGTGGAAATCCTGGCTGGGCATCCAACTGAACAGTTGTGAATTCTTTGAAGAGCTGGAATTGGTGGAACAGAGCTGAAAGTCATGAATTCCCACTCTTATTCATCAAGGTCCAGATTTTCCATTTTATTGTAATTTTATTGTCTTTCCAGGTTATTTTTTTTTTTTTTCCCCTCATGTCTGAGAGGTGCAAGAGGTCAGAGACAGCTTAATTGAGTCCTGAAAGTCCTTCTGCAGCCTGGTAGCAATATTTTGGTGATTTGGTCAACTCTGAGGACTACATCTAGAACAAGGTGATAAAAATACCTTGTGCAAGCTTCAAGCAGCTTTCTCCTCACCACTGTATTCCTTGCAGTTGGATTCTTCTGCTGCTTTGGGAATATTCTTGCTGGAGACCATGTCTGAAATCTGAAATCTTGAGATGCTCTTTGGAAAAGACCTTTCAGGTCATCAAGTCCAAGCCTTAACCCAACACTGCCAGGTCCACCATGAAACCATGGCTCTGTAAATTAGAGATTTTTTTTTTTTTTCCATGTGTCACTTGAGTATTTTTGTCATCTGTAGATGGATAAATTAACCAGGCAAGTGAGTGGTGGCTGTTTGGTTTCCCAGGGCATGGGCAGGAGAATATAAAGTTGTGTTTCTGTTGAGGACTCCAGTGAATCATGGCTTGTATAAGTGTTAGAGGTGGTTTTTTTGAGGATATGGACACTAGTAAGTGATGTTCTTCCTGGAAAAAATCCTGACAGTGACATATCACCTTCTATTTAATTTTTGAAATGAGCCTTTAGATTCAATTAGTACTCATGACAGTGACTTGAGAGTTCAGGAGCCCAGTAGGACCAGTTCAAACCATCACTCTGGTTCTGTACCTTCAGATCAGGTGGGTTTTGTTGCTGTGGAAATGCTAAAACAGATGGTGCAAAATAGCAGAAGCTGTAAGTCTCTTTTTTTTTTTTTTCCCCCAGTTTTTTATTGTGCCTTAAGAACTAATCCTTGCAATAATACTTAAAACTAATGGAGTGGTGGTACCAGAGATGCTAAATGATGTGATATTGCCTCAGAACACAAAAACATTTCCTCTTATTTAGGTTTTATTTTGGCTGCTCCAGCTGATTTATCATTGGATAAAAAGACTATGGAGAAAGCAGTGTTCTAGCAGTGCTCTGTATACTGGAAAATATGATCCTGTGATCAGATTCTGACTGAATAATTCAATAATTTCTGTAAACTCATTATCTTTGCATTAAGAGTAAGAGAGTGAATGTTTTCAAGGTTAAAAAAAATGTTTAAAAAGTAAAATATTTCTGATTGTAAAGTGAAATGCTAAATAAGAGCAGATCACTCAAAAATTCTCTTCCTTGGTTTTGGGGTACCCAAGTTGATAATTTTCTTTCCTGTGCCAAATTCAATGAACATGAGACAACTGCTCTGAATAAAAAGAAAAATTGGTGGCCTTCTAGAAATAAATATAGAAATAGAAATACTACTAAATGCAACAAGAAAGGGAAAATATTGGGAAGGGTCAGATTTGGTTCTCTTCTAATAGGTCCCCAGAGCTTCAGAGGAAAGTCACCATCCTGATTTATAATACTCCAGAGAGCAAATGAACCCATCCACTTCTTCTACATCTTCATAAAAGGTGGAGATGAGTCTTAGTTTAGAATAATTCTAAATTTTCATAAAATCACAGAATGGTTTGGGTTGGAAGGGAACTTAAAGCTCATCCAGTTCCAACCCCCTGGCTTTCCATTCACCTGGGATAATTTTTCTTCTAAATAAGAGGGACCAAATTTGTCATCAAATGATCTCCTGATAAAATAATTAATCCAACCTCTGCTCATCGGTTTTTTTTCCCCTTGGAATCCCCCCGTGTCTGGTGACACAAGAGGTGAATCCATTCCAGCCATGTGAAATGCATGATTTTTGTGCATTTTTTGCTCAAGAAGCTTCTAAAGGAAATGTTTGGCACCTCTCCCATATTAAAAAAAAACCCAAATAAACAAACAAACAAAAAAAACCCACCACAACAACAACAACAAAACCCAAAAGAAGACAATAAAAAACCAACCAACCAACCAAAAAAAAAAAACCAACAAAAAAAAAACCCCAACAAATCCAAGTTGACAAGAATGAAGGACTATTGTTTGAGGAAGCAGAAGGGGTATTTATTATCAGTTTTAGATACACCCAGGCCAGTAGTTAAGTGTTTTTTTCTGGTTAGTTTGATGAAAGGCAGCAATGGCTTTAATTGCAGGTTGTCATTTGTCATGTTGTATGTGTGATATTCAAGTTATTCTGATAATGTGTTGTAATTACCTACAATCCAGCATTTTACGGTGTTAAAAATATGATCTTTGGAGTAATGTAGCTCTGGTCTTTGAATTGAAGGCAATAGCTAAAGAGAGTACAATATCATTAAAAAATGTCAATCAAATCACCTAGGTAAACAAAATGAATCGGGTGATTTTTGGGGGCTTTTTTCTTTATTTTTCATAAATTCTTTTGGTATCCTTAAATTTTCCCCAAAACCTGGCAGGATAAGCCAGATGCCTGGAGGGCTGATAAATAAAAGCTATTTCAGAGTTCCCTGCACACACTCCCAGTCTGAAAAGTATTGAGCATCTTGCATGAAGCCCCATCCAAAAAAAAAAAAAAAACAAAAAATTCTTTGTGTTCAAACCTGATGGGATTATTACTCATTTTGGCTTCTCTGTAATAGGGAAAAAAATTCTCTCAGGCAGTGTTGCCCTGAAATTTTGCAGGAGAAATGATGGTGTTAAATGGGCCAAGTTTTTTGAGGTTGGATTTTGTGCTGACCTTATCTAAACACAACTGAATTTAAGGATGGAAATGAAGCAGAAGAGGCTGAACCACCAAAATTTGCATGCTGAGTTGTTTCAGTCGTGTGCCTGGTCTGATAAAAAAAGGGGAGGGAGAAAAAAAATAAAAGGAAAATGTAACAGATAGAAGTGTGACTCTTCGTGACCTTTCCCTCCTGCTTTAATTTTGATGTCGAGCAACAAAATTCCAGAAGATGTTTAATCAGTGAAGTTGAATTTTGATGAAGCCACATGCCACAGCCCCAGCACTGCAGCAGAAATTAATTATCATTCATTGCAATATCCTTGATTCAGAAGGATTTACACTTGTGAGCTGTCACCTTTTTGTATTCTTTCCATCCTTGGTGTCACAAAGTCTCCTGAAAGATAAAAGCATCCCAGACTGACCAGAAGAACTCCATGTCCTTTCAGATATAAAATTTATTTGGGTAGAGAAGCATCAAATTTTGATGCAAAGAAAGATTCATCTTTGGTGAAAAATGAATTAAAATGTACAGTATAGATTCTGTGTTTTCAGCACTGATTTTTTTGATTAAGAGGTTTAAAATTATTGCATTTTTACACATGTACATGTGTAGTCTCATGATAGGACTCAGATCATTGCAAACCTTCTAAAATCATGACCCAGACTTTCCCTTGGCATTTAAGAAATGAGTGTTCTTCTAATTGAACATACATTGCTAAAGAAGAAAGATGAAAAGACATTTTTTTTCTTCCAAAAAAGATGAAATGAAATCTTTCTTAGAATTCTTTCAAATTCCTGAAGCTCAGCTATTTTTTCTCAGAGACTCAGGTGGCCTGTTGAATTTTAAAGGCAATTTAAAAATATGTTGTTTTCCTCTCCTTTTCAGCCAGAGTCAAAATGGGATAACTGAGATTGACAGTAGATTTTTGCAGAGCTGAATAGGCATAAATCTCTCTCTGGCTGGAATTAGCATCTGGCAGGAAGAGCCCAGCTCAGGGAGAAGGCAATGTCAGGGTTGCTGATGGTCATTTTGGAGACTTCCCTGTGTCTGGTGGCAAATTCCAGCAGCTCAACCCAAGAAAAAAAGTCAAATTGTCAAAAGCCATTAGCAGTTGTCACTTCATGGACCATCTCACTGGAATTCCCCCTTTGGAAATTCAGTGGAATGATTTTATTTTTTTTTTTTTATTTCTTCAAGTAAGTAGGACAATCAGATGTTGTACAAAACTGGCAGGATTTAACCAATTCGTAGCTTTCTGGGTTTGTCACCAAAGAAATGGTGAATTTACCAGTTTGAGGTTCAGTTCCATGCTCTGCCAGAACTTTTTGCTACTTTTAATAAGTCTTTTTATACCCAAATCCCCCAGGACAGATGTTGAAGCAGAGATGCAGTGGTTGTTAGGTGGGATAATTTGACAAAGGAAGGAGGAGGCTGATTAAGTAGAGTGTAAATAAGTTAATTTCTTGTAGTTTGGGGTTTGTCATGAAGTCTCTCAACCAGCACTGTCCAGGTAGGAATCCTTCCTCACTTTTTGTCTCCTAGAACTTGGTCTGGTCTTAAAGGCTTCTGCTCCACAGCTGCATCATAGAATAATTTTGGTTGGAAAAGATCTTTAAGATCATCAATCCAACTGTTAACCCAGCACCACATCTCCAGGGCTTTGAGATCCATCCAGGGATGGGGACTCCATCACTGCCCTGGACAACCCTTTCCAGGGAGAAATTGTTCCTAATATCCAATCTAAACTTCCTCTGGCACAACTTGATGCCTTTTCCTCTTGTTCTATCAATTAATACTCAATATTCCAGCCTCCTTCAGGGGGGTTTGGTCCTGGTTTCTTCTGCTCAAGGTCCATGTTGATGTTACACTGCCTCTCTAATTCCATCTCCACCAGGATGTTTGATGAGCCAAAAAATGACTGAAGCAGAAGTCTTGAGAGGAGTTTTTTTTTTTAAATTATTCCTTTTCTGCAACTTTCTTTATAAGAGGTGGATTTTGGGAGCCTGATTTAGCTGTTTTTTTCCCAGATTCTCAGATGGAAAGCAGTGCTGCTCCCCAAGAGTGTTGAAATTCTGGTTCATGGGGAGTTATTTTTGTAGTTTGTTGTTTTTTTAGGTTTTTTTTTTTTTTTTTTTTTTTTTGCATGCAGTCATATGGAAATAGAAAGGTTTCGGTGTAGTTTATATGCTTTGAATTCCTAAACTTTAAAGGATATATTAGTGATGCTGTAGTGTCCTAATTAAATACCTAATTATATTTAGCAGTTTTTGCCAGTTTCTGATGGCTTTTACTGTGCTGAACTTTGCTGTTTGTGACATTTAAAGCATATGTTGTAATCCTCCCATCTCCTGTGTCTTGCCATTTTGTTGCTCTTTTTTAGAACTGATGTAGCAACTTTTGCAAAATAATTGCACAATAAGAAATATAGTGTCATTTGGTGAGTGAGACAGAACCAGTAGGTAACCCCTTAAGAAAAGAAATAAAGAACCAAGTTGTAGGTGTGGAACCAGGAACCAGCTGGGGTTGTGAGCATCAGGGTGGTTGGGGGCATCTAAGTAAGAATCATTTCTGCTTAATATCTTTAGTGATGATTTAGATGAGGGGATTGAGTCCATCATCAGCAAATTTGCAGATGACACTAAGCTGGGGGAAGTGTGGATCAGCTGGAAGGCAGGAGGGCTCTGCAGAGGGACCTGGACAGACTGGAGAGTTGGGCTGATCCCAACGGGATGAGGTTCAACATTCCAAGTGCCGGGTCCTGCACTTTGGCCACAACAACCCCATGGGGAGCTCCAGGCTGGGCACAGAGTGGCAGAAAGGGAGCTGGGAGTCTGGATTGCCAGGAAGCTGAAGAGGAGGCAGCAGTGTGCCCAGGTGGCCAAGAAGGCCAATGGCATCCTGGGCTGGCTCAGGAACAGCGTGGCCAGCAGGTCCAGGGAAGGGATTCTGCCCCTGTGCTCAGCTCTGGGGAGGCCACAGCTTGAGTCCTGTGTCCAGTTCTGGGCCCCTCAGCTCAGGAAGGAGATTGAGGTGCTGGAGCAGGTCCAAAGGAGGCAACTGGGCTGGGGAAGGGATCCAGCACAGATCCTGTGAGGAGAGGCTGAGGGAGCTGGGGGTGTTGAGGCTGGAGAAGAGGAGGCTCAGGGGAGACCTCATCACTCTCTCCAACTCCCTGAAAGGAGGTTGGAGCCAGGGGGGGGTTGGGCTCTTTTCCCAGGCAACTCTCAGCAAGACAAGAGGGCACAAGAGGTCTCAAGTTGTGCCAGGGGAGGTTTAGGTTGGACATTAGAAAGAATTTCTTTCTGGAGAGGGTGATCAGGCATTGGAATGGGCTGCCCAGGGAAGGGGTGGATTCTCCATCCCTGGAGATATTTCCAAAGAGCCTGGATGTGGCACTCAGTGCCATGGGCTGGGAACTGCAGTGGGAGTGGATCAAGGGTTGGACTTGATGAGCTCTGAGGTCCCTTCCAACCCAGCCAATTCTATGATTTCCTTGCAGCTTTTGGTTTTATAGTTGTACATGTAGTATCCCCCCCTTAAGAGTCAAAATATATCGAGGGCAAAAAAGAGAAGCAAGAATAAGGATGTGAAAATGACCTTAAACTTGGCCTGGAGGTGTTTTTGACACGAAATCTTTTTGACGTTTTTGATACTCGCTTCATTACGAAGTTGAGTGAAAAATTCCCACCTTGTATGACAAGCCACCCCAGAGTGACCATTTGTGTCACAGGCCATTAATGTCCCATCATTACCAAGTGTCATGTGGCTTCTGCCTTTGTTCAGCTCCATCCAGGCTGATCTAGGAGGTGGAGAGAGGTGGCCAAGGGGTAGAGCACAAAGTGAACTCCCAAGCTCAAGGGTTATCCCTCTCGTGCAGCATCTCAAAAACACTCAGCCCAGAAGGCACTTGTACCCATGGCTGGCAGTGACTTCAGTGTCACTTTGTTTTTCACAGAGGATGTTGGATTCTGGAGAGAGATGAAGCTTGAATGCTTCAAGGGAGTCTTCTGGGCTGGGAGCAAGGGTTGGCTCGTGCTGGAGTGCACCCAGTGCTGGTGGGGATGGATGTGTTGAGCTGGTGTCCTCAGGCTTTTGCATGATCCCAGCTTCTCTGTGGTGCCAGTGGGATGGTCAGTGGCCCTCAGCTGGAAAATCCCTGCCCTTCACAATACACTGCACTTCAATTTCAACACTTCAGGTTTCTTTTTTCCCCTACTTTTAAATATTTCCTATTTTTAACTATTTGCCAAAAAGCCCACCGAGGGACAGGCCAAAGAGGTGCCCTCTTCTCACACACTGCTGTCCTTTTTTTGGTGTTGTCAGGGTTTAGCACTGCCCTGGCAAACTGAGTACCAGATACCCCCTATTAATCCCCCTCCCCTCCCTGATGAAGAAAGGAGAGAGAATAAGGGAGAGAGACTGATGGGTTGGGAACTAAACTACACAGCTTGAATGGAACAGGAATGAGAAATAGGAAAAATTACTAAATCTCTACAAATCTACAGGAAAACGGATCCCAGGTTCCTCCCCCCTTTCCCCCAAGAACTCTCCCATCCCCACTGAGGCTGCAGGGCAGCCCTGGGAAAGTCCAGGCTGGAATCCTGGGCTCAGGAGCAGTTGGGAGCTGGAGGCAGGAACACAGAGATTCAGGCTGGGATGGATCAGGAGCAGAGGCAGAGGAAGGGATGGAATCCTCCCAGGATGCTGAAGCAAAGAGGGAGAGGGGAAGAAGGGGAAGCAGGAAGGGCTTTGAGCCTGGGGATCCCTCCAATTTCTCCTGAGGATGAGGTGGATGGGATGGAATCCTCTGTTTGGTCAATTCTGGTCATTTCTCTTGTCTGTTCCTCCCCACAGGAGGGTTTCAGGTGGGACCTCTTGACTCCTTTTCTCCTTTTGGAGGGCAAAATGTTCCTCAGAGCTGAGCAGTGTCCTTGGCTCTGCAGCCCATTCTCCAGCAGTAACTATAACCATGGAGTGGGCTCAGTCCCAGCAGCAGCCACTGCCTGAGAAACTTGCTGTGAATTTCAGCAAGTGCAGCTCCTGACAAGAGACTGAGCTGAAAGCAAAAGCACAAGGCAGAAAATCCCCTTTCTCCTGGCCCAGACCGGGACAGGTTTATATATTTAAAAAATATATCAGTTGCACTGTTAGGTCTTTCAAACACAACATAAAAACTATCAGATTCTTTTAATAATACAAATCACTCTAACTAAGTGCTGGTACAGTCTGAGCTGGTTTTAGGAGTTCTGGAGCAGGATGAATTAAAAAGACAGCTGTGCCTGGGTTACTGAGGTGCTGAGCCTTGTTAGTGGGAGATTCAAACCAGCTTTTTCCTGGAGTCCTCAATAAAGGTCCAGAACCTGAAGTAAACCACAAGTAGTCAGGTTTGTGTGGGTTTGAGCCTTAGGGAGGGCTCATCAGACCATTCACTTCTCCAGTTCATGCACATGGACAAAGCTCAATTGCCAATGAAATCTGCATTTTTTTTTTCTTTCAAGTTATTTATAGCTACAGTGAGAAATTTGCTCTTGCTTGTCATATCAAGTAGGTGGAAATATCTATCCCACAGTCCCACTTCATCCATGGGGTAAGTACAGGAGGAATTTCCTTTGGAATTACACATAAAAGAGAGAGCATGCTCTGATTCCCTGCTTAGTAAAACAAATGTCAGAAAGGACATGACCTGAGTATTTTGCTTCTTGTCTACATTAAACCTTTCAGCTTTTGTGGGTGTTTTTGAAAACCACTGATTTTTGTCATTGATCCTAGAATTTCCATAATTTATTCACTGAAGAGGGTGATGAAGTAAGGGTGTGTTTTGTAATTAGGTGATGATATTCAAATAATGTCTTCTAGGTAAAGAATCAAAGATCCAGATATTGATAAAGACCTCTCCTTTGGTTCAGCTCAGATGATGTCAGTCTCAGGGTTTAAAGTCCCATTAACAGATAAATTCCATTCACCTCCAAATTCTGCATCCCATTTTTTATTCCATCTCTTCCTTTCTTGCTTCAACACCAAGTTGATGGCTGTAGCAAAAACTTGAGCATTTTGGTGAGCCAGTCTGCAAAGGCTTGGCCATTCTAAACTGCAATGTTAATTGTATGCAAAAGAGCTTGGAAAATGGGTGAGAATTTGGAGGAGGCTTGAAATTTAATGGACCTCATCATGTTTATGTTGTCTTGAAATTGTCTGTGTTGTGTTTCTGTGTCTTCCTCCCAATCATGAGGTTCTGTTGTTTATAGAGCTCTGGCACTCTTGGGCTATGAATTGCTGTTTAAAAGCTCATCAAAGGAGACATCATAAAAGCAAATGGGCACTTGTCATTTATTTTATATCATCATAAAGATTCCAGTACCCTTGAAAACAGCAGCATGGGTTTGGGTGTGCCAGGGCAGGGTTGTACCTCGAGCTGTAAAGGAAGCTACAGCCTTCTCTCAAGTTGCATTGAAGACTTTTGCAATCAGTGGCAATTAATTTATTCAGAAGGCATTTAAATGGACTGAAATGTGTGTTCTTGGAGGAGAGGGTACAGAGGTACAATGAGGAAAAGGTGAAAGTATCCAGAAGTTTTATATCTCTTAAGGGCAGAAGGACTGACAGTGCTCATGCTGAGTTTACCGCTGCCCCATAGACTTTTCTAATCAAAGTATTAAACTTCCCAAAAAAGCCTAAATGACTCTTATTGACTCAAATAATTAGGATGACTTTTATTATTAGAACAATTATTCTCATTTTTATGCCTAAATAGGTACGTTTTAGGTGGCATTTTATGATGAGGGTGGACTATTTTTATTTCTTTTGGCTGCATTTCACAATGAATTAAACCAAGGCTGATTCTGGGAAGAGGGAGCTGCAATTCCATGGAGGGCTGGGATACCAAGGAGTCTTACCTTAAGTCTGGATTAATTGTCTCCTCATCTTGGTGTTTCAATTTTCCACTGAAAATCTGAGGAATGATTGGAGGGGGGCAAAGGATTTTGGGCTTGAGATCAGATTCTGTGCAGCTATTAAAATCTGGTAGAAAGTTTGCTTTGAAAAGATTAAACTATTGTCAAAATCAGTTAAAATGGCAGCACCAACTCTGTTTCTCCCCTTCCCTTAATGAATTTGAGGATCTTAAGCCTTCAAAGTGTCAGTGAGCTCTGCACTGGTTTTTTTTTTTTTCCTTTTTTTTCTTTTTTTTTTTTGCTTTACAAACTCTTATCCTCAGGTTTAACCACTTGGGCACCCTCCATTGAGAGCCCATCTCCACCCTGTGACAGTCCCTGGGTGAGCAACAAAAATAATTCCCTTGTTGGAGCTGAATCAAAGCCACTGAAGGGTGAACATTGCAATCACAGCCTTTCCAGCCTCTGATGTGTGCACGTGGCAACAAATCTTGAAATCCCTGCTCCTTGTCCCTTTTTTATAGCTCAGCTTCAAAGAGTAGGGCAGTCTGATCCTTGGCTTTAAACACACTTTAATAAGAAGTCCTTTCCTTCACTGCCTTCTCTGCTCTTGTGCATCAAGCATAAATGACTGAAATTTCACAGCACTTTTGGCTGACTTTTTTCTTTGAAGAACTACTCAGCTTTTCTGACTATTTTTGGTCCAGATCAGCATCACGATTATACTGAGAATTTGTTTCTCTAAGATTTCTGTTGCTTTGCTGACACATCAGGGTGACCAAAGGAAAAAGGAGGGAGAAGAAAACCTTATTTCAGGAACTAATTCACATCTAGAAGAGCTGCAGTTCCTTCCCTCTTCAATGTCAGTGGTGTTATATAGGGGCCTGATGTATTTGGTTCTCCCTCACACTTTACAGAAAATACTGACCTCACCTTTAAAAAAAAAAAATTATTCCAATTATTCCAATTTTTAATATATCCTACATATTATATATATCATAAGAATACATATAATATATTATATATATATATATATAATTTATTTCCATTTTGCTATTGAGAGAAACTCCTCCAGCTGGAAAGGAGGAAAGCTTTACAGTGGCATTTCTCCCCTCATTTGTGTAATGACATATTATTAAAACCACCTCCCTTTTCAGCCCTAGATCTCTCTATCCTCCTTTCATCCATCCTTTCCCATTTATTTTGGTTGTGTTTGCTGGTCTTCACAGATTAGATCTAATAAATTGTGGTATTATTATTATGTGGTATTATTTATGTGGCATTCTTGTGGTATTATTATTATTCTTTGGGTGTCACCTAACACACATTGAAGGTCAACCTTCCTTTGACTTTGGTTGATCTTTTGGTGGATTTAGAAAGAAGTGATAATTTTCTTGAGCATTTCTATCCTTGGGTTTTCCTGGAGTGACCAATTTCTGATAGAGGGACCTGGTGGGGCTTAGGATGATCCTGCCCATCCATGAGGGAGACAAAATCATCACAGGAATGTCCTGGCTGGTTTAGGCTCAGTAATGGCAAAACCCTAAATTTCACTTTTTGCTGCCTCTCTTGGATTTATTGAGGGAACTAAACTGAGTCTGAAGGGGGGGGAGATGTGGTTGCTATCTATAAATACATCACAGGAATAATTTGTAGAACAAACAGCAATCTGGCCAGTGTTGGCTGAGGAATACATGGATATAACCTTTCTTTTCTATGGATATAACCTTTCTTTTCCATCAAGTGGTAAGACACAAATTTTTTTTGCTTACTTTTTACCTCACTGCTTATTCATATATCTGCTGGCAACACTCCTGGCCCTTGGGTGTCATTTTAATCATAGAAACTTGTAAAAATTATATAGGAGACAAAGCAACATCAAACTGCTAGCTCTAAAGAACAGCTCTTCTTATAGACAGCTATAGGATGGGTTTTTTTCTTTGGAGTGATCTGTTCTGTTTGTTGCCTTGGGCACTTTTAGAAGTCAAAAATAACATTAGAATTGTCACTTGTATGGTCTAAATGTGGGATTTCCTCAGAGCATGTGGGGAAGAGAAATAGGCATCCCATTGCCCAGTTCTTGGAAATCCCAACATTTCTTGTAGCATTTGCTTTAAAGGAGAATAATGTGTGTAATGTCTTCATGCACAGCAGGTGGAACCTTGAACAGTCTGTTCCAGGCAGAGATTTTAACCTTACAGAATTTAAAAGTAGTTAAAGGGAAACCTCAATTTTGCTTTGCAGTGAGCCTGATGCAACAGAAGGCCCAAGATGTTAAACTCTCTGCATTATTGCTTTGGATCAGTTTGGGGAAACTGAGTTGATATTTAATTCATAAGAAAGAAATGAAAATGAGGCACATACTTGATATCAGTTGCTTTAATCAAAAGAAATGGGATCCTGCTCCTCCCCAGGTCTGCATCACAGATCTCCCATTGATGCTTTGTGTTCCTTTGCTGCCCCTTCTTTGCCTCTCTACCCCATGAAGCTTGTGTAGCATCCTACCTCCTGCTTCCATGACTGATGGCAGAACCATTGCAGAAGGTGTTTGGAGATGGATATTTTTGTGTCACTGCCTGGTTTTCCCCATGCTTTGCTTTCCCCCCAGGGTGCAGGATTTTCTGAGCCCATCTCTCAAGCAGCCCTGCAATCCTTGCTTAATGTGCATGCTCCAGTAATAGCTGAAATTAATTTCTTAGAAACGACACCAAAATAATTAATACAGCCCTCTTGGGCTGCCTGTGATCTGAGGAAGTGGAGATTATTAAAGTAGTGCAGTCCTTCCCCACACATGTGAAATGTCACCCTCAGTTTCTAGCAGTTTTGCTTTATTATGGCCATATGAAAATGAATGTTCTGCACATCTTCACTGAGTGCCTGTAAACAGCATTTCCTTGATTTAAGCAATGGCTCCAGCCTGTGCCTGCAACCCATTTCGATGAATAAATTCAGTACTTTAATGCTATTTATTTACTCCACGCTGTAAAATGTAATAAGGTAAATAATGGGTCCCAGAGGTGCCTGGGGTAAGTTGGTGATCATCCTCTCAGCAGGCAGATGAACACAGCTCGGGTAAAGAAATAATGATCAAAATTCACACTGCTCCCTGGGATGCCATTTAGATACCTGAATCTAATAAAGAAAGAATTACAATGCTTAACAACCTGCTTAGCACTGGGATCTGGATGTAATGAGAGCAGCAGTGATGAATTTACAGCTTCCACCTGAAATTTCCATCCACATCAGAGGTGTGGGCAGGGAGATGCCCCATCCACGTGGGATTTCCTGGCTGGAGGGATCCCTCTGCTTTTTTCTGTGCTGAAGAGCAAAATCCAGTCCAGGGCAAGCTTTGTGCTGTGTATCTAAAGTATTCTGCTGAATATTTTATATTGGGAGATCTAAATATTGTATCTAAAATCTATATTGTATCTAAAATATTCTGCTGAATATTTTATATTGGGAGATCTTAAATGTCTTGAGAGGTGTTTGGATTTTCAAGCCAAACAGAGGTGATGCTGAGTGTGCACATGAAGGTTATAGAAATGACAAAATTTAAGGTTGTAGAGCTGGTCAAGGCTTAAATAACAAAATTGCACGTGGCTGGCAAGTGATTAACTTAATTATCTGTGCTTATTTTCAAGAAACTTGATTGATTCTGTGCTTCTGCTTGCCTAATTCTGAAACATGGTTGGAATTTTAGGGGTGAGGATGGACAAAAGATGGTTTAGATAGAAAGCCTGATCCCTGTTCTGATCCAGAAGTTGGGAGTGTGCTTGGAATGAGCAGGACAGGCCCAGATTTCCAGCTGCCACAGCAGCACTTGCACCTTTTCTGGTTTTTTCTTTGTGGAATAAATTTCTACTCAAAAGGGAAGTATTTAAGAATTTTACACTTGATTGAAGTTGCACGCTCCAGGAAGCCTTAAGAAAAAAAAAAATCATACAAAAGACTTTGCAAATAATTTTTTTTTTAAATCACAATTCTGATGCTGTTGGTGTAGTCTTGGCAGTCAGGCTTTGGGCATAAAAGAAATAACAACCTGTCTGGAGACTCTTCTCTCTATTTCTTGATCAAGCATTTGAAAAGTACAAACATGAATAGGAGCATGAAGTGGTAAAATGATAATAGAGTGATTTGTACTTCAGATTTTATGTGCTTTTTAAGCTGTCAATAATACAACACATCTCATGTTTGACAAATAATTTTTTTTTTTTTTTGCAGATGAACTCCTTCTGGAGTTTGCTGCTTTTCCTCCACTCTAGAATCAAACTTATCTGTCCCCAGTTTTTTCTGTTTCAATAACTTTGTTCCCTCCACTGGTTTCTCAGCAAGGCCTTTCAGCCCAGTGGATTTATTCAGCAGAGGAAAATAATCCTGGGCTGGAAAAACAAGAGAAAGTTGAGCTTGGATTTTTTCTTCCAGCAGTTTTGACTGTTTCAGGCTTAGAGGATGTGAGAAAAAGACCTTTATAGGTGCCCAATCACTAACCCAACTCTAACAAGTGCTAAACCATGTTACTTCTCAGCACATCCTCACATCAGCAGTGGAGTTGGAAATTTTTCCCTGATGGTTGAGGCACCATGGAGCATCCTGGAATGATCCATTGGGTTGAGATCTTGTCATGTCATGGAAAACATAGCATGGTGATGTACCAGAGAATTAAAAGTAGTGAAAAAGGAGGCAGGTTGGCTGAATTTCCAGTTGGTGGAAATGTGGTTTTTTTTTAGGTAGGTGCATTTTTATTTTAAGAAAACATTCATGTGGAAATCGGATTCGTTTCATGAAAGCAAGAACATGGAGTAAAGAATTAATCCCAGACAAAATCTGAAAAGTGGTTTGTGACCACTCTTAGTCATCAAAAGTAGCTGATTACACATTCCCCCCCACACACAGAGGAGGCACTGAAGGAGAAAAAAATCTGGTTTTGATTCAAACCTCTTCCAACCAGGCCCACACCTTAAAAAAAGATGATAATTTACATATCATTGAGACAGTTGGAATTCCTTGTTGTACAGGAGGATATGAGTCTTCTGCTCAGTTTCTTTTTCATTCTTTGAAATAAATCTTTATATAAAAGCTTATAATAAAGCTTTCTGGATGCTGGGGTAGGCAGGAGCTGTTTCACATCAGCTCTTCATGCCGTGCATGAAAGGTGCCTTGCAGGAATAGCCTCAATTGGTTATTTTTAGGAGAGGGAGGATGGCATCAGCAAAAAAAAAAAAAATCTCTTTAGAGATCTCTGCTGCCACTGTATACAGCTCTCTGAATAAAAGAAGCCAATTGCTGCCTAATGAAAAGAGGAATTGGAACCCCCATGCAAGCTGATTACACTCCCACAGCTGCTTTTGCCAGGATTTTCACCTCCCTGAGCAAAAATTCTTCTTTTTTTTCTCTGCAGAAAACCTCTGTGAGGAGAATTGTTTGGAGAGGAGGAGGGGGGTAAAAGGGGGGAACCAACTGATGGGACTGAGTAAATGAGTTGCAGGCTTCTCCAATGGCACCTTGGTGGATTTTGGATATTTTGGGAGGTCTGTGGGTGAGGAATTGCTGCTAGGGAGCAAGGTTGGATTCCCTGTGGCTGTGTCCTTCTCACTGATGGAATCACACAACTCTCTGCAGCCCTTTTGTCTTCTAGGTTAGGACAATGGGGTACAAAAAGTGTGAATTTAGTAGTAGATGACTTGCTTGTTCTGGTATGACCCAGACATCAAAAGCCTGATCTGGAGTCTGTTGCCTTTTTGCCTTTTTTTTTTTTTTTTTTTTTTTTTTTTAATATTGATGCTTATTATATGTCACGGGACCTTGATCTGGAGTCTGTTGAAGGAAATGCTTGTATTTCCCATTTATTGAAGGAAATTATTGTATTTCCAGCAAACTTGCCTTCAGTTGTAGGTTTTTTTATTTTTATTTGAGGAGAAGGCTTTTTTTCCCATCTTGTTATTTGCCATTACAGGCAGGGTTGCAAATCTGGAACAAGACTGGAAGAAAGTGAGTCTGGAAATGGATTGTAGGATGTGAGACACTGCCATAAATTGTCCATTTTGGGTTTCTTACAAGTCTTGAGTGTGTGGGATCTTCCTTAGAGGGTCACATCCCCACTGTGGACAACAAGGAAGGCTCCTTGCACTGAACCATTTCAGGGTTTAGTTGTTTGTTGGTTTGTGGTTTTTTTTTTCAGAAAGATTGGATCTTGTGGGGTGTAAGGATCCTTGTTTTTCAAGTTTTCCTTTCAGTTCTTTGTTAGATATTACTGATAGTCCTCCCAAGTCCATGTTATTTGTGTTTCTCTTCTCTCTCATCTAAGACCAAGAAGCTGAAGGTTTTATTTTCACTTTATATATTTACTTTATCTAGACATGTTATATACATTTTTATTTTGCACTTTATTTGCCCTTTGCACTCACACACCAAAGGAGAAGCTGTCTCAGTGGCTCTTTGCATCACTTTTGGATTCATTCTGTGTTCTCACAAGCAAGAAGTGTGTGGGGAGGCTGCTCTTCAGACTTCCAAAAATGTAAAAAAGTGCAGCAGGAGCTGTGCAGCTCTAGCAGAGGAGAAATTGTTTTAATTTCCCAGCTTTCCCTGCTCAGCTCTCGACAAGCTGGAAATACATGGAGGGTCAAAGATTGATGTCAGAAACAGGGGAAGCAATTTTGGCCTTTACACGATTTTCTGCTTTTTTCTGCCTTTTTTTTTTTTTTTTTTTTTTCTCCTGAAAATTAGTTTCTCTTTTCTTTAATAATGCTGTTTATTACTGGAGATGGGTTGGAGACCTCCTAGAAATAAAACCATGAAGCAAATGAAAACTTCCCTTTTAGCAGCTTGGCTGAACTGCAGCTTTTTGGCTCTGCTGCTGGCAAGAGACATGTTGGAAAAATCTGACTGGGACCAGTGAACCATGATGGCAAAACTGACATTCCAAATTATTATTATTATTATTATTATTATTATTATTATTATTATTATTATTATCATCATTATCATCATTATCATTATCATTATTATCATTATTATCATTATTATTATTAGATATTATTCCAAAATAATATCTCATGTCTTTCTGTAAGAAACACCTCAGTGTCTTGGAGATTCATTCAGTGTCTTGGAGATCCATTTGCAGATGCTCTTTGGCTCATTCAAAGAGAATATTTAGGAATTTGACCTAATGCCTGTCCAGGTATAGAAATTATTTTCCATTTAATCCCTTGAGTTTTCAGTCCTTTGTATGGAGTGATTTCATCCCTCATAGCATAGGCATGATCTGTAGTCACCTGGCTGAATAATCTATATATTTTCTAGGACAAAGTAATTGGTTTTGATGCTCAGAAGAATGAGATGCATTCAGAACTTTGTTGGGATCACCTTTACACTTCATTGCTAGTAAAAAAAAAAAATGTTTGTCTAGAATTATGAGGCAAACATCCCATCAATCTCTCAGGTGTAAGGGGGATGCCAGGTGCTTGTAGTAGAAAACAAAGAACTTGAGGGGGAAACCATCCTGTGGACTACAAATATCAGACTTCCAAGTATTAAATGAAAAGGATTTGGTCTGGGTGTTATGTCACCTTGTGAAAATTTTGACTCCAAAAAACTTTATAGGCATTGCAGAGAGTTTTGATGATTGCTTTTGTTAGCACAACACCAAAATCATTAAATCCTCCCAGTTTTTCCTACAACAACTTTTTTTAATTTCCTGATCAATGAGGCACCTGAACATTTTAGATCTGTACACGTGTTAAAAAATGTACAGCTTGCCAAGTTTGCTGTCTTTTTGCTACAGATCAAGGCCCCTGAGCTCTGCACAAACATCTGTTGGGGATGAGGAGGGTGAGCAGGACACAGAAAGGAGCAGTTGAATTGGAACCTCTTTATGGGAAGGCATCTGCTCCTCTCAGTTATGCAGATTTCCACTAAGCCACCCAGTTCTGGGTCATCAGATGTCTTCATAAATTAAAGGTTTTCCTGCTTTTTTTACCCCTTCATAAATTAAAGGTTTTCCTACTTTTTTTACCCCTGTGGTTCCATTTAAATATGAATCGTTCCAGGGCATTTATTTTTTTTTTTTTTTTTTTTTTTTTTTTAATATTGTTTATTATATGCCATGGGACCTGTGAGTGCTTTCCATCCAGTTTTGAAATCAATCCCTGAATTCCTGTGTGCATCTTGCTTACACCTTCCTGTCATGATGATTGATGTTGACTAAATAAGCTGCCATCTATAGCAAGCTCATTGTGTGCTATTGATTTGAAGTAACTTTATTTTCTGAACTTATTTCACTCGGTTGGAGAAATTGTAATTTCAAACCCCATTTCTCTTGGCCTGCTATAAAATTCTTCCTAATGTGTGGGTGTACAGGGGAACTGGATCAAAATCTTCAATATTTATGGGTATGGATGAACACAGCTCCCAGTGGCACTTCCCAAAGTGTGTTCAGAGGATCTGATTTGAACTGCTCCAAGCTGCTGATCCTGGCCCTTGCTTCAGGACTGGTTTTTATTTTATTTTTTTAATTTATTTGTTATTTAATGTCAGTGTGATGAGAGCAGAAACTGTGATGATACAAATGTGAATCAGCCCCATTAGTATGATTCAAAAAAATGCTTTACCACTGCAAGATGTTGAAATGTTAATGCTGGGGGAGTGGAACTGGTTTGACTCATGTAGCCTGGAGGTTCATTTTGCTGGAAGATGTTTTCCTCCTGGTTTGGTTTCCTTTAATATCCATAAAAGAGAGAAAAATGAAGTTTTGTTGTGTTGAAACATGCCAGACTCTTCCTTCCTGAAGCCAAATCCAGAATAAAGAGCTGAGCCTGGAAACCTTCCCTCTAGGTAAATAAAAGTGGCTCTGCTGGATAAAGAAGGGGATGAGATCCACATTAAGTCCATTTTATAAAAAGTTCTGGGCCATCACCTACAGCTACTGGTACCACCTGGAAAGTTGGAGCAAGACAAGGTTTGGTCTTTTCTCCCAAGGAACAAGGAACAGAAGAAGTGGAAATGGTCTCAAGTTGCACCAGGGGAGGTTTAGATGAGATATGGGAAGAAATTTCTTAACTGAAAAGGTCATTAAGCACTGGGTAGGATGCTTATGGAGGTGACTGAATTATCACCCCTGGAGGTGTTTAAATCCATGGAGAGGTCATGCCTGAGGGATGTGGTTTAAGCACTGGGCTTGGCAGAGTTGGTTTAATGGTTGGACTGGGTGATCTTACAGATCTTTCCCAACCTGGACAATTCTGTGATCAGCTTCTTCTTTCATGATTTTAGAAACTTAGCCATGAGCTGCCTTCTGGCTGCCCAGAAAGAGAATTCTTTTGGGGTGAAAAGGCTTCAGCTTTGGCTGCTCAGGGATCATTTTTCCACTGGAAGCCCTTCATAGAACAACTCCACAGAGTCAGGATGAAATCCATGGGACTATGGAGGATTGGGATGGGAGTGGAGCCTCACTTTTGGGAAACACTCAAAAAATAGAAGAAGATGAACTCAATGTGTTCATGCTGTACTTGGAAGAAATTTCTTTTCTTTTCTTTTCTTTTCTTTTCTTTTCTTTTCTTTTCTTTTCTTTTCTTTTCTTTTCTTTTCTTTTCTTTTCTTTTCTTTTCTTTTCTTTTTTTCTTCTCTTCTCTTCTCTTCTCTTCTCTTCTCTTCTCTTCTCTTCTCTTTTCATTTTTTTTCCATCTGAGTCAAACAAGAGTGCTCAGCTTTAAGCAGCACTTCTTTTCTTCTTTTTCTCTTTCTTTTTCTTTTTCTTTTTCTTTTTCTTTTTCTTTTTCTTTTTTTCTTTTTCTTTTTCTTTTTCTTTTTCTTTTTCTTTTTCTTTTTCTTTTCCTTTTCCTTTTCCTTTTCCTTTTCCTTTTCCTTTTCCTTTTCTTTTCCTTTTCCTTTTCCTTTTCCTTTTCCTTTTCCTTTTCCTTTTCTTTTCCTTTTCTTTTCCTTTTCTTTTCCTTTTCTTTTCCTTTTCTTTTCCTTTTCTTTTCCTTTTCTTTTCCTTTTCTTTTCCTTTTCTTTTCCTTTTCTTTTCCTTTTCTTTTCCTTTTCTTTTCCTTTTCTTTTCCTTTTCTTTTCCTTTTCTTTTCCTTTTCTTTTCCTTTTCTTTTCCTTTTCTTTTTCCTTTTCTTTTTCTTTTTCTCTTTTCTTTTCTTTTTCCTTTTCTCTTTTCTTTTCTTTTTCCTTTTCTTTTTCCTTTCTTTCCATTGTTCTTATGGGTTTTCCCAGTAATAGTGCTGCTCATTAGACTGGGAAATAAAGATTTTCCATTTCCATCCCTAGGTGGGAGCAGCACATGGCACAGAGCAACATGTCATTGGTGACACTGTCCATGTGATGCCAACGATCCTATAAATCTGCTAATTAACCCAGGGCTGATTCTTCCTTTATTCTTCATTTAAGATGAGTTTTGATGTCCAGAGTTGCCTTTGGCTACTATTTGAATGAATTAGGATTTCAGTATTGCCTCATATTTGCTAACTCACAGTAGAATGAACTGGGAGGCAGATCCTCATTTAGTTAAAATAAATGTAATTCCATGATCTTAAACAAATTTAAACCAGCAGACAATTTGGCCTGGGGGAGTATAAGAGGCTTTGTGTTGGATCAGGTTCTGAGTTGCATTATAATGAGTAAGAAATGTGTGAAGTGGCTGAGTTCAAGAGCAGAGGTTTCTAGCAGGCTGGCTTTGTACCTCATGTCTGGTTTTCCTAATGCATAAATGGAAAAAAAAAATTAATATGACATCAAGTTGGAGTCTCACAGGAGAAGAAGTAGTTGGTACAACCTTCAAATGCATGTTCCTTCATTTGCAGTGGGTAGATGCAGATTGTTCTTTAGGTATTTGGTGGTTGGGCCTTGTGAAGAAATCATTCCAATGAAGCAAAATAAATCAAGGGATGTTTTCAAAGTCAGCACCAAAACCTTTCAGTCTCCTGGTTCATTTTCTTTATACCACGACCCTCTTGAATATCACCTGCTCTTTTCCAGCTGTAAAGCTTTTCTCTCTCTGCTCCTTTCCCTTCTTCTGAGCTCTCCTTTCTTCCTTTGTGAGCTTCCCTCCTCCTCCTTCTCCTCTTCCAGCTGCCTCATTTGGGCTGACACCTTTTGTTAGTGTTAGCAGACAGATTAGAGGATTGGGATCCCTCAGGGAACTGCTGTAAATTCTTCTGGGTCAACAGGTTTGTTCTTCATGGTCATATTCTTGATATTGATCAGTATCAGCTTTGTGGCTAAGCCCAAGTTTGAGTCTGTGTGGGTTTAATTTGCTGAGTGCTGATTTTGAAGGAAGTGGGAATTTGGAAGAAAGGGGAGAGAGGAATTCGTTGGTTGGGTTTGTTCCCTTTTCTTGAAGATTTTGCATCTCTAGTTTTTAATAGGTGGTCTTTCTGGGCAAAACAAAGTAAGAAAATCATTAGAATAGTCAAGGCAGATCTTTGAAATCTTGGCTGAGGAATCAGTCAGCCACCAGCTTGGTTTGTAATTCTCACTCTTCCAGGTAATTCTGCCAGTCCATCAGGGATCCATCTCCATGGCTGGGAGATGAGTAGCAAGGAGGGTGTCAGAAGTAAGAAGTGACAGGACAAGAGAAAATCCCAGGTTTTGATGGGATATTATGGAAAATTTATTCACTGAAAAGGTTGTCAGGCTCTGGCCCAGGGCAGTGGTGGAGTCCCCATCCCTGGAGAGATTTAAAAGGCATGGAGCACGTCGTTTAGTGGGACTTGTCAGTGCTGGGTTAATGGTTGGATTTGATGATCTTAAAGGTTTTTTCCAACCATAAAGATTCTGATTCTGGGTTGTTTTGTACACTTACTGCATTCCCTTTTTTTGACACTCTCCATTGGGGCTGCCCATGGAGTTTTTACTGCATCTGTTTGAATGCACATCCCTTGACCTTACACCAAGGGCTATGAACTTGCCACTTGCTCTTCAAAATAAAATTTGAATTTTTTGGAATGAAACTTTATAAATCAAAACCAGCTCTGCTTTTCATCTCGAGTCGAACAAACGTCGCAAAATGTGCGTGCCTGGTATTTTCACCTAAAACAAAGACATACAGCTTAGGCCATGGCTGTTCAAAGCAAGATAATCTGTGCTGGGGGTCTCTCTGTTTATGTGTTCTTGCTGAAACCCTGCTGATTTGCAGGAAAGAATCAAATTGCTTTTGCTTTATCACTTTGCTTCGCGCGGCTCGGAAAAAAAAAACCGCGCTCGTTGCAAAGATCGTTTTCGTTTTGCTGCCCTAATGAGTGCTCGTGGACAGGATGAACTTGCCTGAAATTGGTCACACTTTCGTGGCTTGGAATTCAATCTGTGAATCAAGTCTTTTAATCCAATAGCAGCGTCTTCAGGCAACTCTGCAATTTATGACCAGCCCTCCCCAAAGTAGGATTTGCAGCAGGTCCGTGCCGCCGTTAACCTTTGCGGGAGGTTTGGCAGGGAAATGAGGCTGCCTTTGTCTGGCTGCCTGACTTCTTTTCATGTCTCAGGGTTGGAATTGCTTAATAAATGTCTCCACGACTCCTGCAAGGGGGGAGAGGGGCTTGGAAAAGGGAAGGAAAAAAGGGAAACAGCCGAACAATCTCCCGGTGTATTTCTCGCGGAGTCTCGGTGGATTAGGTGTAGTGGTTTGCATTGGGAATGAGAGGACTGGAATGATTCCTCTGCCCTGGAGACTGGGATGGAGAGAACTGGGGCTCCATTATCTTGTGGGATATTCTTCTCTGTGCTGAGTGGCACAGGGACTGGGGAGCCAAAGGGCAGAGGGGAGCAGGGTTCTTAAGCTCATAAAGTTGTACAAAGCGGGAGGTGGGGTTGTTAAAGAGAAAGCTTTGTTCCGAGGTGTCAAAGAATACCTTTTTATTTCTGACTGAGTCCAAAGCATGGATTTGGCTTCTTCTCATGTCTCAGGGTTGGAATTGCTTAATAAATGTCTCCATGACTCCTGCAAGGGGGGAGAGGAGGTTGGAAAAGGGAAGGAAAAAAGGGAAACAGCCAAACAATCTCCCGGTGTATTTCTCGCGGAGTCTCGGTGGATTAGGTGTAGTGGTTTGCATTGGGAATGAGAGGACTGGGATGATTCCTCTGCCCTGGAGACTGGGATGGAGAGAACTGGGGCTCCATTATCCTGTGGGATATTCATCTCTGTGCTGAGTGGCACAGGGACTGGGGAGCCAAAGGGCAGAGGGGAGCAGTGTTCTTAAGCTCATAAAGTTGTACAAAGCGGCAGGTGGGGTTGTTAAAGAGAAAGCTTTGTTCCAAGGTGTCCGAAAGTACCTTTTTGTTTCTGACTGAGCCCAAAGCATGGATTTGGCTTCTTCTCATGTCTCAGGGTTGGAATTGCTTAATAAATGTCTCCATGACTCCTGCAAGGGGGGAGAGGAGCTTGGAAAAGGGAAGGAAAAAAGGGTGGAAAAGAGCCAAACAATCTCCCTATTTCCCATGGAGTCTCGGTGGATTGCATTGGGAATGAGAGGACTGGGATGGTTCCTCTTCCCTGGAGACTGGGATGGAGAGAACTGGGGCTCCATTATCTTGTGGGATATTCTTCTCTGTGCTGAGTGGCACAGGGACTGGGGAGCCAAAGGGCAGAGGGGAGCAGGGTTCTTAAGCTCATAAAGTTGTACAAAGCGGGAGGTGGGGTTGTTAAAGAGAAAGCTTTGTTCCAAGGTGTCAAAAAATACCTTTTTATTTCTGACTGAGTCCAAAGCATGGATTTGGCTTCTTCTCATGTCTCAGGGTTGGAATTGCTTAATAAATGTCTCCACGACTCCTGCAAGGGGGGAGTGGGGTTTGGAAAAGGGAAGGAAAAAAGGGTGGGAAAGAGCCAAACAATCTCCTGGTGTATTTCCCGTGGAGTCTTGGTGGATTGCATTGGGAATGAGAGGACTGGGATGGTTCCTCTTCCCTGGAGACTGGGATGAAGAGAACTGGGGCTCCATTATCTTGTGGGATATTCTTCTCTGTGCTGAGTGGCACAGGGACTGGGGAGCCAAAGGGCAGAGGGGAGCAGTGTTCTTAAGCTCATAAAGTTGTACAAAGCGGGAGGTGGGGTTGTTAAAGAGAAAGCTTTGTTCCAAGGTGTCCGAAAGTACCTTTTTATTTCTGACTGAGCCCAAAGCATGGATTTGGCTTCTTCTCATGTCTCAGGGTTGGAATTGCTTAATAAATGTCTCCACGACTCCTGCAAGGGGGGAGAGGGGCTTAGAAAAGGGAAGGAAAAAAGGGAAAGAGCCAAACAATCTCCCGGTGTAATTCTCGCGGAGTCTCGGTGGATTGCATTGGGAATGAGAGGACTGGGATGGTTCCTTTTCCCTGGAGACTGGGATGGAGAGAACTGGGGCTCCATTATCTTGTGGGATATTCTTCTCTGTGCTGAGTGGCACAGGGACTGGGGAGCCAAAGGGCAGAGGGGAGCAGTGTTTTTAAGCTCATAAAGTTGTACAAAGCGGGAGGTGGGGTTGTTAAAGAGAAAGCTTTGTTCCAAGTTGTCAAAAAATACCTTTTTATTTCTGACTGAGCCCAAAGCATGGATTTGGCTTCTTCTCATGTCTCAGGGTTGGAATTGCTTAATAAATGTCTCCACGACTCCTGCAAGGGGAGAGTAGGGTTTGGAAAAGGGAAGGAAAAAAGGGAAAGAGCCAAACAATCTCCCGGTGTATTTCTCGCGGAGTCTCGGTGGATTGCATTGGGAATGAGAGGACTGGGATGGTTCCTCTTCCCTGGAGACTGGGATGGAGAGAACTGGGGCTCCATTATCTTGTGAGATATTCATCTCTGTGCTGAGTGGCACAGGGACTGGGGAGCCAAAGGGCAGAGGGGAGCAGGGTTCTTAAGCTCATAAAGTTGTACAAAGCGGGAGGTGGGGTTGTTAAAGAGAAAGCTTTGTTCCAAGGTGTCAAAAAATACCTTTTTATTTCTGACTGAGTCCAAAGCATGGATTTGGCTTCTTCTCATGTCTCAGGGTTGGAATTGCTTAATAAATGTCTCCACGACTCCTGCAAGGGGGGAGTGGGGTTTGGAAAAGGGAAGGAAAAAAGGGTGGGAAAGAGCCAAACAATCTCCCTGTGTATTTCCCGCGGAGTCTCGGTGGATTGCATTGGGAATGAGAGGACTGGGATGGTTCCTCTTCCCTGGAGACTGGGATGGAGAGGACTGGGGCTCCATTATCTTGTGGGATGTTCTTCTCTGTGCTGAGTGGCACAGGGACTGGGGAGCCAAAGGGCAGAGGGGAGCAGTGTTTTTAAGCTCATAAAGTTGTACAAAGCAGGAGGTGGGGTTGTTAAAGAGAAAGCTTTGTTCCAAGGTGTCAAAAAATACCTTTTTATTTCTGACTGAGCCCAAAGCATGGATTGGCTGTGTTGACTTTATACAGCTTGATAGAAGAATGTTTACTTTCCCTTCTATTAGAGTTATTGACATTTTCTATGAAAAACCCTCTAATAGCATTGTGCTGGAGGATGTTTTCCTCCCTGATTCAGGTTTCTGTTCTTGTTCTCTCCCTTTTATATGAACAAAAGTACTGGAGAAATATCCAGCTTTCTGGATAGGCTTCTTTTAAGAAAGCTCAGAATAATCTTAAGCCAACCAGAGTGATCTTCCTCCCATCTCTTGAGAGAGAGTTCTTGAAGCCTTTTCTTTCCTTTCCATTTAGTCTTTGTATGGAAAGCAGGTTTCATGATCTTTAATTCCATTTTCCCCTCTCACCTCCCCATATTATTGTACATAAGTGTTGCTTGATTATCCTCTTTATGTTTTCTAAATAATTACTATTTTAATTCATCTTAGACTCTACAAAACATTACAACTACTGATAAATAAACCATCACACCCCTTTTCCAGTTTAAAGCTTTTCCCCCTTGTCCTGTTGCTACATACTGTTAGAAAAAGGGCCTTGAGATTATAGTTGAGATGATAAAACTGAGCTCAGAAGGCAAAACAGCAACAAAATTGATAAGCTTTGAATTTTTGCCTGTCACTAGAACATCTCTGAATGGGCAGGTAGTCTAAATATCTTTTGATCTATGAAATATTGGCTAATAAAGGGGGTTTATTAAAATAAGCTTTTCAATTTATTATATTTATCTGGAAGTGTAGGAGTTGACATTGTGGGGAACTGAGGAAAAAAAAGCTTTGTACCTCATTGATTTGATGATGAGTGTCTTAATTAAAAGCAAATACTTTTGTTACAATTTGGGTACTATGGTAGCATGATTACAAATTGCTGTTACCTTAAAGTGGCCCCACAAGGAATATGGGGACAGGCATTCTAGCAGCCCTGGACAAGGGATGATGTTTTTTTAACTGAAAGAGGGAAGATTCAGGCTAGATAAATTAGGAAGAAAATTCTTATGTTGTGTGTGGTAGATTCCCCCTCCCTGGAAACATTCAAGGTCAGGTTGGATGGAGCTCTGAGCAACCTGATCTAGTTGAAGATGTCTCTGAAGGGGGGGTTGGACTAAATAGTTTTGACTGGTTCTTTCCAACCCAAACCATTCTTTGATTTTATTATTATCCCTCTGAGACCTACAGCCACCCTTGGGAGCAGAGGGAGTCTGTTCACACACATCAGTCTACCTAAAACTTGAGATAAGGATGGAACACGTTGAGCATCAGTGCTCCTCTACCATCTGAGCTCGGCTGAGTTTGGTCCCCCAGGCTCATCATTTATCTCCCAAAAACCAACATGTGTTTTGACATCTCTAAGCCAGAGAGGATCTCCTCATCCTGGTTACTCCTGGGCACCATGAAAAAGGTTTTCAAAATTGTAAGAATGAAACCCTTTTTGCTAGAATTAAACAGGAGTTAAATTCAGGGCTTCTGAATCTCAGCTTGAGATACCCAACTGTGGTGTTTGTAATTCATACATATGCTGTACTTGCTGGAAAAAAAAGAGAGTTTTTCTTACTGCTACACTTTTTAAGGTTTTCCCAGATAGTTTATGAACTGATTTAAAAATTCCTGAATTTTGTTCCTGTTCTGTAAAATTATTCCCCCCCCACTCTCTGGATTTTGAAGCTCACTCCTGTCTCTCTGAATGGTAAAGAATTAGTTGAAGTTCTCCCAAAAACCAACATGTGTTTTGACATCTCTAAGCCAGAGAGGATCTCCTCATCCTGGTTACTCCTGGGCACCATGAAAAAGGTTTTCAAAATTGTAAGAATGAAACCCTTTTTGCTGGAATTAAACAGGAGTTAAATTCAGGGCTTCTGAATCTCAGCTTGAGATACCCAACTGTGGTGTTTGTAATTCATACATATGCTGTACTGCTGGAAAAAAAAAAAGAGAGTAAGAGGGAGTTTTTCTTACTGCCACACTTTTTAAGGTTTTCTCAGGTAGTTTATGAACTGATTTTAAAAATCCTTAAATTTGTTCCCATTCTGTTCCCATTATTCCCCCCCACTCTCTGGATTTTGAAGCTCACTCCCGTCTCTCTGAACTGTAAAGAATTAGTTGAAGTTCTCCCAAAAACCAACATGTGTTTTGACATCTCTCAGCCAGAGAGGATCTCCTCATCCTGGTTACTCCTGGGCACCATGAAAAAGGTTTTCAAAATTGTAAGAATGAAACCCTTTTTGCTGGAATTAAACAGGAGTTAAATTCAGGGCTTCTGAATCTCAGCTTGAGATACCCAACTGTGGTGTTTGTAATTCATACATATGCTGTACTGCTGGAAAAAAAAAGAGAGTAAGAGTGAGTTTTTCTTACTGCCACACTTTTAAAGGTTTTCTCAGGTAGTTTATGAACTGATTTTAAAAATCCTTAGATTTGTTCCCATTCTGTAAATTATCCCACCCTACTCTCTGGATTTTGAAGCTCACTCCTGTCTCTCTGAACTAGAAGGAATTTGTTGAAGTTCTCCCAAAAACCAACATGTGTTTTGACATCTCTAAGCCAGAGAGGATCTCCTCATCCTGGTTACTCCTGGGCACCATGAAAAAGGTTTTCAAAATTGTAAGAATGAAACCCTTTTTGCTGGAATTAAACAGGAGTTAAATTCGGGGCTTCTGAATCTCAGCTTGAGATACCCAACTGTGGTGTTTGTAATTCATACATATGCTGTACTGCTGGAAAAAAAAAAAAGAGTAAGAGGGAGTTTTTCTTACTGCCACACTTTTTAAGGTTTTCCCAGATAGTTTATGAACTGATTTAAAAATTCCTGAATTTTGTTCCTGTTCTGTAAAATTATTCCCCCCCCACTCTCTGGATTTTGAAGCTCACTCCTGTCTCTCTGAATGGTAAAGAATTAGTTGAAGTTCTCCCAAAAACCAACATGTGTTTTGACATCTCTAAGCCAGAGAGGATCTCCTCATCCTGGTTACTCCTGGGCACCATGAAAAAGGTTTTCAAAATTGTAAGAATGAAACCCTTTTTGCTAGAATTAAACAGGAGTTAAATTCAGGGCTTCTGAATCTCAGCTTGAGATACCCAACTGTGGTGTTTGTAATTCATACATATGCTGTACTTGCTGGAAAAAAAAGAGAGTTTTTCTTACTGCTACATTTTTTAAGGTTTTCCCAGATAGTTTATGAACTGATTTAAAAATTCCTGAATTTTGGTCCTGTTCTGTAAAATTATTCCCCCCCCCACTCTCTGGATTTTGAAGCTCACTCCTGTCTCTCTGAACGGTAAAGAATTAGTTGAAGTTCTCCCAAAAACCAACATGTGTTTTGACATCTCTAAGCCAGAGAGGATCTCCTCATCCTGGTTACTCCTGGGCACCATGAAAAAGGTTTTCAAAATTGTAAGAATGAAACCCTTTTTGCTAGAATTAAACAGGAGTTAAATTCAGGGCTTCTGAATCTCAGCTTAAGATACCCAACTGTGGTGTTTGTAGTTCATACATATGCTGTACTGCTGGAAAAAAAAAAAAGAGTAAGAGTGAGTTTTTCTTACTGGCACACTTTTTAAGGTTTTCCCAGATAGTTTATGAACTGATTTAAAAATTCCTGAATTTTGTTCCCATTCTGTTCCCATTATTCCACCCCACTCTCTGGATTTTGAAGCTTACACCTGTTTCTCTGAACTAGAAGGAATTTGTTGAAGTTCTCCCAAAAACCAACATGTGTTCTGACATCTCTAAGCCAGAGAGGATTTCCTCATCCTGGGTACTCCTGGGCACCATGAAAAAGGTTTTCAAAATTGTAAGAATGAAACCCTTTTTGCTGGAATTAAACAGGAGTTAAATTCGGGGCTTCTGAATCTCAGCTTGAGATACCCAACTGTGGTGTCTGTAATTCATACATATGCTGTACTTGCTGGAAAAAAAAGAGAGTTTTTCTTACTACCACACTTTTTAAGGTTTTCTCAGGTAGTTTATGAACTGATTTTAAAAATCCTTAGATTTTGTTCCCGTTCTGTAAAATTATCCCCCTCAACTCTCTGGTTTTGGAGCTTACACCTGTTTCTCTGAACTACAAGGAATTTGTTGAAGTTCTGCATTTTAAAATTTTTTAAATTGAATATTTGCTCAACAGAGAATATTTAGGGTAAAGGAGCTCAGTTTTTGCAAAAGCTCTCCCCCCCCCTTGCTTACATGTTCTGTCTTCATCTGTGAAGTCCATGGCCCTATTCCTCATCCCATCAGTGAAGCCCAAGGAAGAGGCTGGGTGGGAGTGGTTTTCTCAGTCTCTCCTGGTCCCTGGCATTAGCCATCAATCCAAAAAAGCTGTGAAAGAGCCTGTTGAGGCTAAGCCAGCTCCTTTTGCCCCAAATCATGGGCCAAGCTGCCAACACCTTGCAGGGACCCACCAGGCATCCCAGCTCCATAACAACAGAGATAAGAAAATGATGTAATTGAGATGTTCTGGGGTCTAGTGGGGCAGATCTGGGCAAGGCTCATGCTCCAAGTGTAAATTGGTGTTTTCTTTGTGAATTACATTTTTTAAGGCCTTATCTACAAGCTTTTTACAAGGGCAAATAGTGATAGGATGTGGGGTAACAGTTTTAAGCTGAAGAGGGGAGATGGAGATGAGAAATTCGGAAGAAAATAATTTTTTTTGTGATGGTGGTGAGACACTGGAACAAATTGCCCATGGAACTGTGGCTGCCCCATCCCTGGAAGTGTTAAAGGCAACTTCTGGATGGGGCTGGGAGCAACCTGGGAGGGTGTCCCAGGTGAGGCTTTAAGGTCCCTTCCAACCCAAACCATTCTGTGAGTCTATGAGCATCAGATCTCATTTTGCAAACCCTGGAGCAGGGGTTTTTCTTTCATAAGAAGAAACCAGGGCTCACGTCAGAGAAAGAAAACCCAACCTAGATGGACAGGTTTGTAGACCCCCAAGTAATGGAGTTCCTCAAATGCACTTCAACCCTCTCATTTTTCAGGAGTGTCAGTGGGGTTGGCACCCAGCAGGCAGCCTGGCTTTAGTTAGAAACTTCTGGAGAGTTGAGAAGTTTGTATTAAAAGATAAGATGGGAAGAGGCTGCAAATTCTGCTCAATGCCTTTCTAAAACAAGTTTCTAAACAAACATTCTGCAGCATGTAAAAATACAGAAGTGAAAAGTATTCTCAGTGTTAGACAGTGACTGAGGTTAGGATGAGCTCTATAGATTTAGTTTTCTGTTCAAGCACATACTTAAAGAGAATTATTGCTCTATTAAATCTTTTAACTCTGAAATTCCTTCTTGGCTTGCTGCAGGTAAGGGAATATATTGCTGCAGTTAAAATCTTTCATTTGGTTTTTCTAATGGACTCCATGCCAAGCTACATCAGGGAGGAAACACTTTTGATCTGATTCTTATCTGGGGTGCAGTTTACATGGCAAAAAATCTGTTGTGGTGTTAAATGCTCTCATCTTTACTCAAGTCCTGGGATGATTTAACCTATGCCATGTGTATTACTACATCAGGAGCACTTTTAAAACCTCTGCTGGCTGAGGCTGGTTTCTAGAATAAATAGGTTTTGTTTTAAGGTTGATATAATATGGTTGTGTTTGTGCTGGTGGGTTGTTATTGGCTTGGATAACTTGGTCAGCACTGTGTAGAGAAGAAACTACATCTGTTTGGATCTCAAAAGTTGATGCTGTTTGTTGAGAGATGCTCTTGGATGTGTTGCCAGGTTCTGGAAAGTCCTTACCTGGAATTCTGAATCCTGTGTAAACCTGAACTGGGTGAGATGAGCAGCTCCCTCCAGGCACTGGGAATAGCAAGAGGGCCAATATCTCACTTTTCTCTGAGCCTTGGTAACAGTAATTACTGCATTAGGTTCCTTCTGTTTGTTCATTCTTCCTGTAAATGAAGAAGCAAAGATTCAGGACTTGTCTAACATGGAACTTGATGAGGTTTGCAAAGAGAGATGTGTCTTCAAAGAGTCATTTAGAGCAATTATTTTTGAGTAGTTCTTTGCTGATGGAGACAAAATAGGCTATTAAAAAGAAAACAGATAAGACCAGCGCAGCAGTTACTTTCCTAATGTACTCCAGTTTATGGCTTTTTAGTCTAGAATCACCAAAAATTTCCAGTTTCTTATAATTCTTTCTCTGCATCAGCAGTGATTTGCATTGCTGCACTCATTGCTCTGCTCCCTGGCAACCTTCTAGCTAAAGGCTGGGATATGATAGGAATTTCTGTTTAGATTGATTGTGCTGACTTGAGATCCCCTTTGAATATTTCAGGGCAGGTTTGTATTCTTAAAAAGGTGATCCTCTGCCTTTTTAATGAAACTGTGTCTCCCCAAGGCAAACTTGGAATGTGTGTGGAAGGCAGTGGGATGTGTGGATCCTTCTGCTGTGCTTTGAGCTCAGGCTGGAGTCTTCCTACAGGTGGACTGGACTAGGAGAGAGTCAAGACCTCACATGTAGGAAGGTCAAAGCTAATGTGATCCCCCAGAAAGAGATAAGGAATCTCAGTGTATCTCTACAAAATAAAAATAACAGTTTATTTTCCTGTCAGCTAAATGAGAAAGAAATATGAATTCTGTTTTGTTTGTTTCCCTGATTATGCACATTGTCCTCTTGTCTCTAACTCATCTGTGATGAGTTAGATGGTGGTGAGACACTGGAATATCCCCTAAGGTCAGTGCCTTTGAGGCTCAAAAAAAAACTGTTTTATTCTCTGTGGCTAGGAAGTCTTTGCTCTTGGTGGTTTGCACAAAACCACGCTGTGTTCCTGAGCTTCTAAGTATCTCTGAGCTGCTCTTTTCAAACAGTTCTAACCTGGTTTTTATGGTTGCACCTGCCCCATCCCTGGAAGTGCTGAATTCCAGGTTGGATGAGGCTTGGAGCAACCTGGTGGGAGGTGTCCCTGCCCATGCAGGGGGTTGGAACTGGATGATCTTTAAGGTCCCTTCCAACCCAAACCATTCTGTGATTCTATGACACTGGGAGGGATTTGAAGCTGTGGCAACAAAAGCAAAGCCCCTATGACAGGAGTTGGGATGTCAGAGCATGGCCTGGGGCCAAACACCAGGATTTGGAAGCTGCTTTCCTGGATCCACTGAGGTGCGTGTAAGCACCGTGTCTTTCCCAGGAAAACCAGGCCTGAATTGAACACCGTGTCACATTACAGGATGTTATTGGTGACTTTTCAAGATGTATGCAGTCAGAGGAGTCATCAGTCTATCGACACCATATGAGAAAAAAGGGGTGAGGCAAAAAAATCTTCTCCAGGCTGTTGATGAAACAACGGGAGCGACGGAACACAGAACAAAAGTAATCGAATGTGAAGTGTATTATTTCTCACTCGCTTTGTTCTGTCAGTGATTGAGGCATTTCAGAGCACAAGCAGGAAAATAATAGGTTGCTTTCACAATGGGAGAAGTTTAACAAATGCTCAGTCGTTCAGCCAACATCATTGCTGTCGTGGGTGAGAGCTTTATGGGTGCTATTGATGCCTCGCTTCGTTCTTGCTGCCATTTCCTTTCCTGAGTCAATCTCCCTGCAGTGGAGGACTGAACGTCACCATTTGCTACTTGGAGAGTCACACTGAAATGCTCAGCCTAAAATGAGATCATTTTGGGGGGTGAAACTGGAAGCAGAGGCTTTGTGGGTGGTGTTACACACGCAGCTCCTCTGACAAGACCTTTAGTCACCAGCACGTGGCTCCGAAACCGTGCGGGAGGGATGCAAAGGGAGTGGATGAGGTTTGTAAGTAGGAAATTCCCAGGGGGTGGTGATAAAACACTTCTGCTTTGTGTGCTTGTCTAAATCTGGGATAAGCTGATGCTCCCTTTCAATTTTATAGTTGGATTTCATAGCCTCTGCTTGGCAGAGTTTTTATTTTTGGACTCGGGGTGCTTGAAAGAGCTTGGGGTCAGCTGTTCATCCAGGGTCTGTTACTCATAACTCACCTGAGTCATCCTAAAGCTGGAAACACAGTGGATGTCCTCATAGTTACTGGCTGGTAATTCTGTATCCAGGCTGTCTGTGGGCATTTAAAAGGGGTCAGCAACTTGGAGTGAATCCAGAGGAGGCCCTGGAGCTGCTGGGAGGGCTGGAGCAGCTCTGCTCTGGAGCCAGGCTGAGAGAGTTGGGGGTGTTGAGGCTGGAGAAGAGAAGGATCCCATGAGGAGACCTTAGAGCACCTTCCAGTGCCTGAAGGGGCTCCAGGAAAGCTGGGGAGGGACTTGGGACAAGGGCCTGGAGGGATGGGAGCCTCCGAGGGGGAAGGGTTTCCAGCTGGGAGAGGGGAGATGGAGAGGAGATCTTGGGCAGGGAGGGAGGGAGGGAGGGAGGAATTGTTTGGGGTGAGGGTGCTGAGCTTTAGAACCAGGTTGCCCAGGAAAAGAGTCTCTGCCCCATCCCTGGCAGTGTTCAAAGCCAGGTTGGATGGGGCTTGGAGCAATCTGGGAGGGAGGTGTCCCTGCCCATGGCAGGGGGGTTGGAATGAGCTGAGCTTTCAGTTCTCTTCCAACCCAAACCATCCCATGATTCTATTTCTTGGGGAGATTCTATTTCTTGGGTAGGGAGAGGACAAGGGAAATGGGTTAAAACTTGAAGAGGGGAGATTGAGGCTGGGCATGGGGAAGAAATTCTTGAATTTGAGGGTGGGGAGAGCCTGGCCCAGGTTGTCCAAGGAAGCTGTGGCTGCCCCACTGATCCCTGGCAGTGTCTCAGGTCAGGTTGGATGGGGCTTGGAGCACCCTGGGCTGGTGGGAGGTGTCCCTGCCCATGCAGGGGGTTGGGACTGGATGAGCTTTGAGGTCCCTTCCAACCCAAACCATTCCATGATTCTTCCTAAGGTGGCTTCTCTTTGAAGACCAAAAGACCTGGCAAGTTGTGCATTTGGAAGGATTTTTTTTTTGTTTGGTTTGGTTTGCAGTTAGTTTTGTTGGTTTTTTCGTTGTTTTTTTATTTTGTTTTGTTTTGGTGGGTTTTTTTTGTTTTTTTTATCATTGTGGATGACAAACCAGAGGTGTAGGAGCAGTGCTGAATAATCTGGCACAGCAGGAAGTAAAACTCCCATCTCTTGGTATTCCCTCCACAGGCTTTCCCATTGCTGTGTATCTAAAGGTTCCCCAAACCTTTGAAAACAATCACAGTAATAGGAGAAATAATTTGTTACTTACAGAGTGTGTAAGAGGCAATACAGTCCCCTACCCCATTCTTTGTCCAACAGGTGACCTTTACCTATGAATTTAAGTGTAAAGCTCTTCACAAAAACTTTGTCTGTTCTCTGGGCTCTGCATCTTAATTTCTTGTGCACTTGAAGGAACACAGAAGCAGATTTTTTTTCTGAACCATGACTATTTAACATTCAGGATGGGATGGATTGGAAACTTTTTTGACCACCATCCATGTGATTCTGTCCTGAGTCCTCCAGGCACTGAGTTCATCTAAGGGCAGGAGCAGGGCCTGAGAGGCAAAAAAATGAGGCTAAGGAGAGGTGAATGAGGAAAATCTGTATCATCTTTTCCCAGTCTGTTGGAAAACTGTTTTCTTTTTTTTTTTTAAGTTGCTCTGTCTGCCTTCAGAACAGCATCTTCTGAGCAGAAATCTATGTTCATAGAACAAGAGCAGTGGTCATGGGATGCTCCCTGGTGTGGCAGGGGTGCATGGCCAGAATTTAACTCATCTAGTCCTAAATATGAGCCTAACACTGGCCATAGAACAGGCCTCAATTAGCCAGCTAATAATATCATTTACCTTCAGTTTGGATCCAGTCCATGGTCCTAGAGATTAAAGGCTCAGTGTGGTAAAAGTCCATTCATTATCAAGCTGAGCCACATCCAGTCCTTTGAGGCTTGAGTCTTAATCACCAATGGTGTAATTTGCCCCATTAGCAACAGTAAATATCCCAGCAAGCTCGTGCTGTCCTCTTCAGGGTTCACTTTTGTTTAGAAATGCTATCAATTTGTTTAAAAAAAAAGTGTTTCTTCTATTTGCCAGCAAACAAGAGCATAACATTCCCTCTTTGCACAGAAGTTTCTTGATCACTGTGGCCCCCTGAGAAGAATATATGAAATTGTTGGGAACATTTTCCCCTCTTTTTTTTTTTTTTTTTCTTTCTCATTCTCATTTATTTTGTATTCCTGTGGCTCACTGAGTACAAATCAATATAATAGCTCTTTGGTTTTGATTTAATTTTTTTTTTTTTTAGCTTTGAACGCAGGCATTTAGTTATCTCAGAGAAACTGGTTCAGTCCCAGTCATTTGGAAGCTGGTTGCTGATATTTAGCAGGTACAATCTGTACTTTTCACTTAGTTGCTCTGTCCTCTTTTGCTGATCTGCTCCATCCCTGTGGATTTGTGCATCCCAATACTGGGGTGGAGATGACCTCTGCCAGGATTTCCACCCATCCAGTAGCCTCTGAGCATTTGCCCCATTCTGGATGAGACCACTGAGGGCTTTCCTGTGGTTTTCTCATCCCAGGAGACATTGGCAGCAGAGATTCCATAGGCAGCTTTTTGCTCCCTTCTGCAGAAAATAGATATTGGGACTTTCTTGTCTTTCTTTACCCTCTGGCTCTGGCCTCAGCATCTTGAGGAATGGTGGCCACAGCTTTGCACCCAGAGTCTCCATTGCAGGAGGACTTCTGCCATTCCTCCTGAATTAATTGGTTTTTTATGCTTACCCTAAAATCATGCTCATTCTCCTGGCTGGAAAAGGGTGATGATCCCAGTGAAGATCCCTTCTCCAAGCAAGGCAGAAGGTCACAGGGGGTTGGGCAGCAAGGTGATTGCTCAGGTTTTAGGTAGATGGATGGGTGGGAACTGACTCCCTCTGCTCCTCAGGCTTTCTGTTGGAATAATCCCAGAATCTCAAGAGCTGGGGTTGAAAGGGACCAGTCAAGGTGAGCAGGGACATCTTCAACTAGATCAGGTTGCTCCATCCAACCTGACTTTTAATGTCTCCAGGGATGGGGCATCTACCATCTCTCTGGGCAACCTGGACCACTGTTTCACCACTTTCATCATAAAAAATTTCTTCCTAATGTATAGTATGAATCTCCTTTCTTTGAGTTTAAGACCATCACCCCTTTTTTAGCCCTGCTAAACCCTCAGAGCTCATCAGGGCCCAAATATGGGGCACCAGCTCTTTTGGGGCAGCAGAGCCACAGGAGATGCATGGAAAGGCACTGGGAGAAAAGCAAATTGTCATCCGAGCAGCAGCCACAAAAAAATGTGACAACCTTTTGTTTCCTATCCCATCAACTACAGAGCAGCAGAATAATCTCATCAGTTGAAGGAGAAAAATTATGGACTCTCCTCTGATGTATTATCTGTAGATTGCTTTCCTCATTTGTTATAAGTCAATATTTTGCCCACTTGCTGTGGCAGCCTTGCAGAACGCAGACATTCAATTCTGAAGCAGTTTCCATTGGCGTTTCTTTAATAAACTCTCATAATTTATAGACTGTGTTTTACATCTTTCCCTCGTGCCCCCAGAGTTTGTTCTAGCCAGCTCTGAAGAAATGAGATATTGAGTTGTTACTCTTCTTGATTAAGTCAATAAAACCCATTTGTCTTGTTAAGTGAGCAGCTCCATTTGGCGTCTTGTGCAGTCCCAGGTTCTACGTTTTGGGGGGAAAAACAATATCCAAGATGATGATTAATTATCTGAAAATCAGAACTGACTAGCCAGTACCTCAAATCAGCCATGCTTGTCCATAGCTCTGTATTTCTGTGTTTCTAAGGCAGTGCAGTCCACGTGGCAGTTTTAGCTGCAGTTTCAAGGTGATGATCTGTAATTATTAGATGGCGATTGCTCTCAAGATCGAAGAACATTTTGGTATCTTTAGGTGGCGGAACTTACCTTATATTTATTTATATTTATATTTATATTTATATTTATATTTATATTTATATTTATATTTATATTTATATTTATATTTATATTTATATTTATATTTATATTTTATATTTATATTTATATTTATATTTATATTTATATTTATATTTAGTAGCAACACTGTGAAAGACATTAGATGGAAAAAGAAACCTGTGAAATGAAGGAGCAGTTGGATTTTGGTTCCTACAGTTTATTTCAATAGGATCACCCTGAGTTGTGCTACTTCAGATCAAGTGATCCCATTCCTGTATCACAAAGCCCCTGTCTCTTTTGTTCTGATTAGAAGCTTTTAAATTTTGATAAGTGGTTGTTTTGCAAGTGAAGGAGATGAGTGAGCTGTACTTGAGGATCCCACTCTGCAACTTATCATAGAATCCTAGAATCACAGAATTGGCTGGGTTGGAAGGGACCTCAGAGCTCATCAAGTCCAACCCTTGATCCACTCCCACTGCAGTTCCCAGCCCATGGCACTGAGTGCCACATCCAGGCTCTTTTGAAATATCTCCAGGGATGGAGAATCCACCCCTTCCCTGGGCAGCCCATTCCAATGGCTGAGCACCCTCTCCAGAAAGAAATTCTTTCTAATGTCCAACCTAAACCTCCCCTGGCACAACTTGAGACCTCTTGTGCCCTCTTGTCTTGCTGAGAGTTGCCTGGGAAAAGAGCCCAACCCCCCCCTGGCTCCAACCTCCTTTCAGGGAGTTGGAGAGAGTGATGAGGTCTCCCCTGAGCCTCCTCTTCTCCAGCCTCAACACCCCCAGCTCCCTCAGCCTCTCCTCAGAGGATCTGTGCTGGATCCCTTCCCCAGCCCAGTTGCCTCCTTTGGACCTGCTCCAGCACCTCAATCTCCTTCCTGAGCTGAGGGGCCCAGAACTGGACACAGGACTCAAGCTGTGGCCTCCCCAGAGCTGAGCACAGGGGCAGAATCCCTTCCCTGGACCTGCTGGCCACGCTGTTCCTGAGCCAGCCCAGGATGCCATTGGCCTTCTTGGCCACCTGGGCACGCTGCTGGCTCCTGTTCAGCTTCCTGGCAATCCAGACTCCCAGGTCCCTCTCTGTCTGGCTGCTCTCCAACCACTCTTTCACCCCATGTCCTTGTGAAAAGTCCCTCCCCTGCTTTCCTGTAGTTCCTCCAGGAATTGGAAGGATGCTCTGCAGTGTCCCTGGAGCCTTAACCCTGTGTCCAGAGCAGAGCTGCTCCAGCCCTTGGATCATCTTCATGGCCTCCTCTGGACTGGCTCCAACACCTCCATGTCCTCCTGTATTGGACAGCCCCAGAGCTGATCACATCAGGATGCAGTGATGGAGATGTAAACCTTAAATTAGTTTGGATAATCCTGATGGATTTAGCTGAGCTCCTCCTCATCTTGCCACAGATCAGGAGTGGCAGCAGAAGGAATCCTTTGGTTTGGGAAAAGCATCAAGTCTGGAGCATGCAGAGATAGGAGGGAACTTATTGAAAATTCATTTGTTTAAGAAGAAGAACTTGAAATGAAGGCTCAAGAGAAGACAAAAAAGTTGAGTTAATGAAGTAAAGTGTTTCTACCAATGTAGTTTGAGATTCTTCCTTTTCTTTGAGGTTAGAAGCTGGAAGGTTGCTGCTCAAGTTATTTGGTAATGGCTGTTGATGATGACTCTAAAACACCAACAGCCCTTAGCAAACCTCTGGGAATTACTGATTTTAAACAAGCCCAAAACACAGACCTGAAGTGGGAACGAGCTGTGCCAGGGATCTTAAGAGAGGCTGGATTTTAATACTATTCCATTCCTCTCCTGAGGGAGTCTGATAGCTTTCCATGATCAGGAAGAAAGTTAATAGCCAAACACTATCATTATTAAACTAGATGAACTTTGGAACCACTGCCCTTGACAAGTAGCCCTTTAAGGTGTAATTTGAGAATCACAGCAGGTGAAAATAAAAATAAAAAGCCTGGCCTCAGTTAAATCAGCAAGCTGGGTTATAATAAGCTCCTGTGAGCTGAGGGAAACAGCAAATTGCAAGGTGAGACAGCAGATGACAAAGCCATGAAGTGAGGATGCTTCTCCTCATCAGGATGCAGGGAGACAGCCAGGCTGTGGGCAACCTGCCCACACCTCATTGTAAAGCTAAACCATGAATTCTGTGATGAGCAGAACAGGTTTCATGTACTATTCATCCTCTACATCTTCTATTTTCCCCTTAATTCGAGGGGGCCCTGCTCTGGCAGGGGGGGTTGGACTAGATGATCTTTTGAGGTCCCTTCCAACCCCTAGGATTCTATGATTCTATGAAAGTCTGAGAAGTGGCAGTGAGATGTTCTGGGGTTTGATCTGGTGGGCTCCTTTGCTGGTTTATTTCCCTTGAAAATAATGGCTGCTCCTTATTTCTTATGGATGTTTCTATTCCTCATTTATCAAATCCACTCTAGAACTGGCAAACTCAACTCAGAATGCTTTTGTCAGGTTTTTAGAAAGCTCTTCCATGCCAAGCAGGAAACATGTCTCACTTAACCAAGGGTCCCAACATAAGAAGAAAGCCCTGATTTGCCCCAGGACACTTTAGACTCACCATATTTAAAATAAATGCTTGTTTTCAGAGAGGAAGTGTAAGGTTTTTGCTCATTCAAAATTAATCCAAACCACTGTAAAAAGTTGTGGAACAGGACAGGGAGTGCATGTGAGCCAAATCCTAACCAGAGTCTCTGTCTTTCAGCCTTTTCACCATTGCTCACTATTTCCAATACAACCTATTTCCAGTTGTTGTCCAATTGTATTTCCAATACAACCTATCACTATTTTCCAATACACAAGGACATGGGGTGAAAGAGTGGTTGGAGAGCAGCCAGACAGAGAGGGAGCTGGGAGTCTGGATTGCCAGGAAGCTGAAGAGGAGGCAGCAGTGTGCCCAGGTGGCCAAGAAGGCCAATGGCATCCTGGGCTGGCTCAGGAACAGCGTGGCCAGCAGGTCCAGGGAAGGGATTCTGCCCCTGTGCTCAGCTCTGGGGAGGCCACAGCTTGAGTCCTGTGTCCAGTTCTGGGCCCCTCAGCTCAGGAAGGAGATTGAGGTGCTGGAGCAGGTCCAAAGGAGGCAACTGGGCTGGGGAAGGGATCCAGCACAGATCCTCTGAGGAGAGGCTGAGGGAGCTGGGGGTGTTGAGGCTGGAGAAGAGGAGGCTCAGGGGAGACCTCATCACTCTCTCCAACTCCCTGAAAGGAGGTTGGAGCCGGGGGGGGTTGGGCTCTTTTCCCAGGCAACTCTCAGCAAGACAAGAGGGCACAAGAGGTCTCAAGTTGTGCCAGGGGAGGTTTAGGTTGGACATTAGAAAGAATTTCTTTCTGGAGAGGGTGCTCAGCCATTGGAATGGGCTGCCCAGGGAAGGGGTGGATTCTCCATCCCTGGAGATATTTCCAAAGAGCCTGGATGTGGCACTCAGTGCCATGGGCTGGGAACTGCAGTGGGAGTGGATCAAGGGTTGGACTTGATGAGCTCTGAGGTCCCTTCCAACCCAGACAATTCTAGGATTCTATGATTCTATGACAAAGGGGAACAGTTTGAAATGGAGAGGAGGTTGAGATGAGATATTAGGAAGAAATTCTTTCCTTTTAGGGTGGTGAGGCTCTAGCACAGGTTGCCTTGTGACTGCCACATCCCTAAAAGTGTTCCAAGGCCAGGAAGCATGGATGAGCTTGGACCAACGTGGTCCAAGGTGTCCCTGCCCATAGCAGGGTGGGTGGGAAGTTGATGATCTTTAAGGTCCCTTCCAACCTTAGCCATTCTGTGATAATTTTAAGACATATCATACACGTGTGCTTAATGCTCTTCTTCTTACACGTTCCCTTATACAAACTTGAAATGTTTTTTTTTTATTAATTGCCATCTTTGGCCTCATTTCTCCTCTCCCATTCCTGCAATGGCCGAGGTGGGACTCAGGGATGTCTTTGCCTCTGTCCTTACACAGATGGAGATCTCATCTGCCTCCATCTCTGTTGATACAGCCCATATGGGTACCCTTCTGCTGGAATCACTGAGGCTTTAATAGCTTCTTAATATTTCCTAATTCTGCTGTTGACCAAGCTGGCTACATCTGTAGGATGTTTGGTGGTAGCTGGGCAAGGGAAGCTCCAGAAGGATCTGGAGAGATGGGTGAAATTTTTCTTTATTAGTCTGTAGCAGCAAATTCCTTTAAGTCTTGGGCCATCTGCTAAGGGAACGTTGCCCCAGCTTTATTAAACTGAATTTTAACCAGTTTTGAGCACTGCCAAAACCATCATACAAGGATCTACCCCCTGTAAGAGCAACGGGGAGTCCTGTGCCTGCTTGCATCCCACCAGCAGAAAGCATCATTTTGGCTCTTCTGTGGGATTATTTGAGCACTGAGACTTCAAAACAGGAAGTTTTTGAAACAAACCAAGTCCTGAAAAACTGCTTTTTAACTTTAGAATGTCTCTTTCAGTGCTTCACAGGGTAAAGTCCCAAAACCTCTCTGGATTGCAGTTGTTTGGGGTCGGTGTTGTTTTGCAGTTTGCAATATGCTGATTCCCAGAGCAATAAAACCCCCAGGACATTTGATTTTAATCTCTGAAAACAAAGTAGCATATGAGAAATGGCTTTCACCTTGCCACAATTAGCTCTTAGCAGGCACGTTCTGTCTTCCCAGAGACATTTAGAATCCAACTGCATCCGTAGGGACAATTCATCTTTATTTCCATTGAAACTGCAGGGCTGGAGTTCCATTATAAATCAATTAAAAAGTTCCTCTTTTTGCTGTAGTCTGAGATTTTACATCAGATTATGGGTTTGGAGCTGTGGTGGAATAGCCTCTGGTCCTGTCTGCTTCTTGCACAGTCACCATAGGATTTTTTCCAGTTGAACCAGTGGTAGGTGGCCCAGCAACATCTGTTAAATTGGGATGCTTCAGTGCTTTCTCTGATTAGGGAAACCACAAAAAAAGCATAAGGGATTTTCCAACCTGTGCAATATTGCTGGGTTTTATATGCATATTACTGTAATGAATGGGTTCTCCAGCTTCATATTACTGTAATGAATGGGTTCTCCAGCTTCTGCTGGGGAGCCAGCAGTCCATAGACAGGATAAAAAGAGGGAATCATGGAAATAAACAAGGGTCTGGAGGAGAGAGGGATAATTAGATGGGGAATGAAGCCCTGGGAAGATGAAGGGATTGATCATGTAGAGCTCTGCCTGGTAAGCAGCACAAACATCTGCTGATCTTTAATTCAGGAGTAGCCCTGGTGCTTGATGGGTGGGAGCAGAACCAAAGTTTCCTAACTCTCTGTTCTGTGCTTTAAGTACAGTCCCATCCACTGACTCAAGAAAGAAGTTTTTCTCCAATTTCTCCCCTTTTGTAGAGCTGTGGTAATGTGCTTGGAGGCAGCAATCAAATAGCTTTTTTTTAGGGGAAAAAAATGATGCTTATTTCAAAAAGCAGGGCACACTATTGTTAAAGCTGCATTTAAGTAGTTATGTGTTCTTATTGCTGTGTTCTGCCTTTTAAGAAGTCTCTCCCTACAGCTTTTATTGATAATAAACATGGTGTGGTAAAGCAGAGGTGATGCTGCTGGACTATTTAACACATTTGGGTAGTTTGGAGTTGAAGAGAAAGGGGGAAATCTATGAACTATCAAAATGTTGCTGGCTTTTTATTTCAAGATCAATGCAGGATCTCTCAGCACATCACAATGCAAAATGGCATCTAATATCACAGCCCTAAATTGTCCCAAATTATTCCATTTTTAAGCCAAGCAAGCTTTCTTTAAATAATGGCTTTGCCACAGAGACTGTCTCATTGATTGGATTACATCTGTGTGGTGGAGCAAGAAATATGAATTTGTGTCAGGTTGAGTTACAAGTTTATATATATATATATATATATATTATTGAAGCAGTGCTCTTTACCCCCCCCTCTCTCTCTCTGTCAATTATCTCCTTGCAGATTGCTCTATTTTTAATATTTTTCCACATTCATAGGTTACTTTCTTCTCGAGCAGCAGCTTTAAATTAGATGTTATTTTTGCAATGATGTTAATAGTAATTAATAACTAAGGTGGTTATGAATGCATGTGTTGCCATTCTACCACTCTACTCTACCCTACCCTACCCTACTCTGCTCTACTCTACTCTACTCTACTCTACTCTACTCTACTCTACTCTACTCTACTCTACTCTACTCTACTGTCAGGGTTTAACACTGCCCTGGCAATTAAACCAAATAACTGATGCTCCCTGTTAATCCCCCTCCCCTTCCTGATAAAGAAAGGAGAGAGAATAAGGGAGAGAGACTGATGGGTTGGGAACTAAACTACACAGCTTGAATGGAACAGGAATGAGAAATAGGAAAAATTACCAAATCTATACAAATCTACAGGAAAATTGATCCCAGGTTCCTCCCCCCTTTCCCCCAAGAACTCTCCCATCCCCACTGAGGCTGCAGGGCAGCCCTGGGAAAGTCCAGGCTGGAATCCTGGGCTCAGGAGCAGTTGGGAGCTGGAGGCAGGAACACACAGATTCAGGCTGGGATGGATCAGGAGCAGAGGCAGAGGAAGGGATGGAATCCTCCCAGGATGCTGAAGCAAAGAGGGAGAGGGGAAGAAGGGGAAGCAGGAAGGGCTTTGAGCCTGGGGATCCCTCCAATTTCTCCTGAGGATGAGGTGGATGGGATGGAATCCTCTGTTTGGTCAATTCTGGTCATTTCTCTTGTCTGTTCCTCCCCACAGGAGGGTTTCAGGTGTGACCTCTTGACTCCTTTTCTCCTTTTGGAGGGCAAAATGTTCCTCAGAGCTGAGCAGTGTCCTTGGCTCTGCAGCCCATTCTCCAGCAGTAACTATAACCATGGAGTGGGCTCAGTCCCAGCAGCAGCCACTGCCTGAGAAACTTGCTGTGAATTTCAGCAAGTGCAGCTCCTGACAAGAGACTGAGCTGAAAGCAAAAGCACAAGACAGAAAATCCCCTTTCTCCTGGCCCAAACCAGGACATTTACACTACCCAACTCTAATACTTTACTCTTACTGCTCCCCCTCCTGCTGCACTGAGGGCTTTTTAATTTTTCCTGTTGCATTTATTCTCTAAATGCAGCCCAAGGAGGCTGGAAGAAGATATTGAAATGTAGTTCCATCTGCTCTTGGAAATTTCCAAAGTTAACAACTTTCAAAACCAAAAAAAAAAAAACCCAAAAAAAAGTAAGGACTTTTTTGTAAACCCCATAATTGACATTCTGTCAGAGCTCACATTTTATTTCATTTCTCTGTGTTCAATATATGGATTTTTATCCAAAACATTTACTGGGCACTGGTGACTCTCTCCCTGTGGCTGATCAGAGATGGGGGTGTGGGGAGGGTGAGGGAACAGTATTTTTATTTAGTCACTCTTGCATTATGTGAACTGAAGTGTGGCCCCAGGCCAAGTCCCATCAGCTGCTCAGGCAGTCCCTGAATCCCTTTTCCAACTTTCCATCAATCCTTACAGGTCACTTACAGGTTTCCAAAGAAAGAAGAGACTGAACCAACTTTCATCTTCTGTAGTTGTTCTGTGTTAGGTGAGAGGAGGGCATTTCAGAGATTGGATCTTCCAGTGGGATTAAACCAGAGCTGACAGCTTTTAAATGAGGTCTTTGGGTGGACTTTAGATGATAATAATTTCTTGCCCTTTCTGCCCCTCTGTGCAATTCATGCTCTCCATGCAGAGTTCTGGTTTTAGCCACAGGTGCAGGTGCCTTAAATTCAGTTTGACTTCAGGGGGGAGAGAGATGAGACACTAAGTTAATAAAGGATAATTTTCCCCCTCTCCTTTTTCCATTGGTCAGACCTCAGAGCTCATTAGCAGGATCCTGACCCAGAATGAGAGCATTAAACTCTTTTCTTGAAGCACACTGGGAAATCTCTTTTCTTGAAGTCATCTTTGACTGGTAGGACCCTGGATCTCATTTATTAAACATCCCTGAGATGTTTCCTTGGTCTGTGCCAGTCCTTGGGGTCTGCTTAGTACCTGGACCCATCCCCAGCTGCCTGCCCAGCAGAGAGGGAGCAGGGGATATGAAATTCTCTCCTGGGGATATGAAATTGTTGAATCTCCATTGTTTTCTCTCCTTCATCTCCTTCTCACCTTCATTTTCCCTGCTTGATGATCCTGTGGTGTCTTTAGACTACCAGAAAAGAAGAGAGATGTAGGAGAACCTGCAATCCCTACATTTTATTTAGGAATATCAGTGAGTTCTTCTTAATAGTATCGAACATTCAAAATTCCTTGTAGGCACCCATTGCTTTGTTTGTAACAGCATTTTCCAACTTAGTAGACTCCACATTAACTGGAGGGCTTAGAAAATATGAAAACCTCTTTTTCTCTGACCTGCTGTGAAGAATAATGCATAGCCCAGGAGCCACATGGCTCAGCAGCAGCAGTAGCTCCAGTGGTCTCTGAGCAGGCAATGTTAGTTTTAAATGCTAAGAATTCATGTATTGTTTATTTTCTTTTAAAATCAAAGTCATTACCAGCTCTCCCCCTGGCATGGAGCAGTGATGAAGAGAGCAGTATCTGCTCACTCAGTAGTTCTTCTCCACTACTTATGCTTATCATATCAGAAAAATAAAAAATAATAAGAAAAAACAACCCTAAGAAATCAATTCCTGCAATCCCCCAGCCACGTCCCAACAGCTCTTATCAATGTAAGCCTAATGGAAGTCTCCTTTCTGTTTGAAAGCATATGAGTCTCAGGGGTCAGGATATAATTTCATTCCTTCTGTATTTTTGCAGATACTGCTGTGGGAGAAAGAGCTTTCCCAATGAATGAGGGGTGATAAAAATTCCTCACTGCGACGTTCAGCTTGAAGGGACTTTTAAAAAAAGTTATTTGGTGATAAGAACAGAACCCAACGAGGCAGCTGTTCAACATCTGAAAATAAAAAACAAGTTTCATTTTGGTTTAGTGCTTGGAAGTGATTTGGCCAAGAAAGCTGAAAGCATCCTGGCTTGTACCAGTGCTGGTGTGGCCAGCAGGGAAGTGATGCCCTGTGCTGGGCACTGGGGAGGTCACACCTTGAATCCTGAGGTCAGTTTTGGGGCATTCACTAAAAAAAGGACACTGAAGGGCTGGAGGGTGTCCAGAGAAGGGCAATGGAGCTGGGGAAGGGTCTGGAGCTCAGGTCTTATGAGGAGCAACTGAGGGACCTGGGGGTGCTCAGCCTGGAGCAAAGGATGCTGAGGGCAGAGCTTTTGGTTCTTTGCAACTCTCTGGAAGGTGAAGTGAGGTTGGGGTCAGTCTCCCAAGCAACAAGTGATGGAGCAAGAGGAAACAGCCTCAAGTTGTGCCAGGAGAGGTTTAGATGGATATTTGGGAACAATTTCTTCACCACATGTGTCATCAGCCCTCAGCCAGGCTTCCCAAGGCAGTGGTAGAGTCCTCATCCCTGGAGGGGTTTAAAAGCTGTGGGGCTGAGGGATGTGGTTTAGAGGTGGCCTTGTCTGTACTGGGTTAAGAGTTGGACTTGGTGGTCTTAAGGGTGTTTTCAAACCTAAATGGTTCTATGGATCTAAGTTTAGCAGGTCAAAGAACTAGGTAGATCTAGAAGTAGCTAAAATGTAACAAAACAAAGCAAAAGAGGAAAAATCCCACAAAAATTCATTTGGCTAGAACATATTTTGAATAGATCTGGGTTCCAATGCTAGGAATCCACAGTGCCAAGAATTAAACAGCTCAATAGTCAGGGTATTGCACATTGAGGAGAATGAGTGAGTTCTGAGCTCTGGTTTTACAAGATAACTGGTTGAGCATTTTGTTTGTAGCTTAAGTTGGTTGGTTGGCTTTAAACCATCTGTTCAGTGAGATGTTGCAGTTATTGAAGACTTTCAGATCAGTGAAGCCAGTAGGACATCTAGACTTGGGCTTA